>NW_028259160.1:16926969-17230000 GCF_977971745.1 Zootermopsis nevadensis
ACCTACGATTTTGCAAGCAATAAAATAATGGAGATGTAAGATAAAAAAACATTTCATTAATTTTCTTCTTCTCCAGGCTGTGGCATAATTCTAGCAGACAAACACATCCCTGAAAGTGGAGGCAGCATGTACTCCCGAAAGTTTACTCTCTATATATACGAGTCCTTCCGGCTTTGCAGCCCAGAACAGCAAAATCGACTTCATTGCTATGTAAACCTCAAATGTCAGACAGACAGACAAACAAAGATGTTCCTGTGTGCATGTATAAAGAAAACACGTCATTGCCTCAAAAAATTGCGCGGTTTGCCGAGAATGGCTAAGAATTTTAAGTGCCTACATTACAGCAAAACTTAAATCAATATAATCCCAACCACATGATGCTCTATATTAACTCCTTTCCCATACAAAATCTGGGGGATCCTTGGTAAGGGGACTGGAATAGATTTGTTTGTATTCACGCAAAATTTCTTTAGTTTATCTGCATGAATACAGACGACTTGATCTTAAGGGTCGCTTAAGCAGCGGATTTCAGAGTCAGCTGCGACCTGGCACGTCCATCCTACTTGTGATATGTACCACGTGACATAAAGAACAACACCTCAAAGTTGTATTTTGTATTTATTTATATTTGACGACAAATAAAAACACGATGTGAGTTCCAAGCTACTTTAACTTCCCTCATAAGCTCCGTCCTTCTTAACACTGGTTAAAACTACATAAAATACAAGCTGACAGCGTCGTTAGTAGTCTACATAAAACAATTTCACCAGCCGTTCACACTACAGTGATTCTGAAGCAAAGAGTTGCCATAGCAACAGTTATAAACAATTTTTTTTCGTAACAACGGTAACGTCAAACACGAATGGGTGTTACCAGAAAAAGATCGTGGCCTGTGTTAAGGCAACGACTAACGGAGACGGGTGTACCTAAATTAGGCAGGACAGCCGGGTCACGGGACAAGATTCGAACCCTAGACGTCCCTAATACGAATCACGAAAAGGGGCTACGCCACAGAGGGACTTCAGAAAGGTCTCTACCCGGACACACCAAGCTTCTGCAGCAAATACAACGCGCTGGCTCTCGTAAAACAGAGCCAATTTCATGATAACGGTTCTCAAGGTCATCTTCTACGTAACAGAGCATGAAGCACAAACACAACGGTACATTAAGACGCAGGATGCTGTGTGACAAGGTTAATTCGTTCAGCGGAGAGACAAACATTAGTTCCTTTCTCCTGAAACATTCTATGTAATAAGCGTGTCGAAACGTCTGCGAACACAAGCACCACGCTTCCGCAAAACTCGGTACCAGATGGAGCTGACTGCCCTCCAGTGTGTAGTGGACAAAGAAACTGGGTGGGTCCCAGAACAGATATGGACAGCGCAGCGAAAAAAACTGCCCTCGTCAAGACTCGAACCTCGGACTTCCAACCCGTACATAATTCAGTGGCATTTGGTCCTGAAGACGACTTTTCCAAGTTTAAATCAATTCGGCCTGCTTGATAAAAACAGTCGATCGCTTGAGCAAAGACTCGACTAAATCTTGAAAGATTTCTCTAAGTCTTGAACTACATTTTAAATTTTAAATTTTAAATTTTCCTTGAAAGAAAATTCGAAGTGTACAGAGAGATCTGAACTTGGAACTGTTCGCAAGAGAACGAAAAATGTGTACTCGGCTGAGTTCGGCCACCACAGCACACTAATTGAGAGCATGGCTAATTAAATGGGTTCTCACAAATCAGAGCAAGGTTCTGGTAATGTCATGGCCTCCCACAAACTTTCTCCCATGAAGTAATTTGAGAACTGGTTTGTTACGCAGGACTCCACAGATTGTCTGATTATCATGTGCTTTAAACAGCTGCTTGTAACCGGAACATATCTGAGATGTTCGACCTTCTGTGTGTCTCAAAGCTCTTGTGGTCGAACTACACAGTCGACAGGTTTAAGCAAAACATGGGTTACAGACAATAATTTATAAAATTTCTAATAAATACATTATTATGCTATTACATTATTATTTATTACTAATACTATTAAGGCTATTATAGCACAATTTCAATGGTTAAGAAAACGTCTAGAGATAGTTTGTCTGTAATTAGTTCTATATATTATTATTATTATTATTATTATTATTAAGTGTTCTGTCTTACGACAGGTCCATTGCTCTGCCCAAAAAGAGCTCTCCAGTTGTCCCTATTCTCGGCTTCTCGTTTTAATTCCTGGAACGTCATCTTCTTTCCTCGTTTAAGGTCGTCGGTTAGCTGTATCAATCTTCTTCCTAGTCCTCTCTTTCCTTCAACCTGGCCTTCGGTGATATCACTCATTAATCCATTCCTTCTCATAATATGTCCCAGCCAGTTAGCTTTCCTTCGTGTAATCGCCTGCAGAATGTTTCTTTGCTCGTTGACTCTCCTCAATATTTCTATATATTACACTAATAAAATAATTTAACACTCAAATGACGACACTTCACAGAGCGTTCAATACTTAATTATATTGGGTGCGAAAATGAAGAAAAATCACGTACCTACGCACAGATGAAAATTAAGTCATCTCATAAATACGTCCTAGTCTGTGTTGTATTGCAAATGCGTTTCGCCGTATCTTTTAGGCATCAAATCGTTGTAAATAAAGTATCACGGGAATGATTTTTCTTTCTTAAAATAAACAGGAAGTACATATGACGACAGATTTAAACAGCGTACTTAAATATATCTTAAGATCTGTTTGCACACAAAAATATATATATACATTAATCACATCGTATAGGGTACATATGCAGTGGCGAATTGTGTACCTAATCTGTTTCCTATTGGAGTAATTTTACTAAACTAATCAAAGTTACCTGTTCCGTGTTCATCCTTCTAAAAAATAACCTCCAAACTTAATCAACCTATTCTTATTCCATAATCTACAGCCCCTACAATGTACACTTCACACACAACACATTACCAATTTTCACAGAAACTGCTTCATAGTTGTCACCACTACGAAAGTAGTTGCCACAATAACTCGCAAACACGTTCAAGCATTTTTATGCATGAGGGAAGTATATGGATGGACAGGTAGCGAGAGAGATGATTCTTGAATCATGAACACATGATTGGATTGCGCAAGAAAGCTAGCAAACATCAGGACATAGTTCCTTATCTGGAGCCTAGAGGCAGACACACAGCACCAAAGAAGCAATACGAAGGGTGGAAAACCTCTTACAAGCCCATTAACCACCAACCATTTTAAGAACAATTTTTTCTATATTTTTATTCATAGATTTCATAAGATTCTCAGTGTAAACAGAGATTGTTTCCCTAAACAGTAATAATCAGTTGATCGTTGTCATGAAGACGGATTGCGTTTTCTTTGAGGTACGAAATGGAATTCTAAAATATAGATTTCGGCTTTAAAGGCTTCGGAACTTTTCTCATGGTAATGCAACAAGTTCGATATCATGATTAGCACTGTTTGTGCTGTTACCTGTCAATTACTACCTTCATTTACAACAGCAATTTTATCCCTCAAAATCATTCATCGCTCCAATACGGAGTTAAAACTAAGTACGTTGCAAAAAAAGTGTATAAATGAAAATTATAAAAAAAAAAAAATTACGAGAACAATCGGACTGAATGGAAATCGATATCTCCAGGTGAAATGTAGAATATCGATTGAAAAAACAACGAAAATTTCACTCTCAGATCACATTCGATTCAAAGTGCATCATCCTAACGTCTCATTCAATAGCAAAATCTCTATAGTTGATACAGCATCGTTAAGTAAGATAAAATGAGAAACTTGCTTTGAGGACTGGGCCAACGACGTTTGCGTAATGAGCTCGTACGTTTGTAGCCCACCGACAGATGGCATAAAGTGTTTAAATCCTACACGTATCAGAACCGTTCTCGAGAAACTGGTAGTCGCCTAGATCGCCGAAACATTCCGAGCCTTTGACAGATACAGTTCACTGTAATCTATAAAGAGCCCACCGATGGACAAAATTCACACACGGATAAATGCAGTCCACATCTCAACCAATTTCGAAAATTCTCAAAATAAAAAAAAAAGTTTTAAAAAAATTCACAAATTTTTCTAAACATTGAAAAATTACAAGAATTTCCAAAACTGTCAAAATAACTCCAAAAGATATAAATTCACGAAAATTTTAGAAATTCAAAAACTTCTCATAAAATCAAAAAAAATTCAAAACTATGATTTTTTTTAAAAAATCACAAAATTGGTAAGAAACCTTAAAAATATAAAAATTTCGAAAACTGTTAAAAAATTAAAAGTTTTAAAAAATGCTAGAAGTTTCAAAAAGTCCCAAATTGAAAAAATATCTATAAAATATAAAAAAAATTAAATTCATAAAGATTTTCAAAATTGTTCAAATCTTGAAGAACTACAAAACTTCTCAAGATATATCAAAAAATACAAAAAATTCAAAATGTTTACCCCCTTGTCGAACATCTCTTAATCTCTGTTCTGAGAGCGACCCTACAAGTTCCAGTCGCGTACAATTATACTACATTTTTGTTCAGGCTATAAATCTGAAGTAATTAGCGTTGTGGTCCCGAAGAGACAGACGTACGTAGGGCCTTACGTCACGCAATGCGTGCCGCATCTCACGTAATAACGTCACTTGGGAAAGAAAGTGTGGCTGACCCTGGAGGCAGCGAAGAATTTCGTCTGTATGACGTAACCCAAACTGTTTCTCCTACCACTGGTACATCAGCCAAGGCAGTACTCCGATTTAACCCTTCGGAACCCTATCGGAGACCTATGTCGGTTGCCTGTCCTCTCCCTGGAACTTACACTTCGAAGAAAAACCTGGATTAGTCTTGATATTACGCATTAACATTCAATAGCTCTGTATTTTTCCCACATCCTGTATTTGTGTGTTTAGTAATTTAAAAATTAAGACACGAAGGCTCTGAAAACTGAATTGTATGAACCAGCTTCAAAGAAACTGCGATCTGCAATGACAGCTGGAAGACTGCATTCCATTTCAACATGGAATTTCTCTTTTCCGTATTCTGAAGTACCACTTGAGACCACCTGAGATGAGCAAATACTTCAAAAACATGTTTTGGCCACGTGGTGAGACACGAAGGCCATTTCCAATTTCACAAACACTCGTAATCTTTCCCGCAAACATCCTGCCAACAAGAGTTGAAATATGTTATCCACATCCAGCGCTTTCCTTGCAATGCGACCTCCTAGCGGGTTCCGGCATTTCACTCATTTGCTGCAAATTCAGCAAAATTCCTGTCGCCAAAACAAAACAAAATGCGATTTTTTCACCTTACATGCAAGCCCACACAATAAATAACTAACCCCACGAAACAGAGCCCTTCTTCAAAAGCTTACAGTCGCTCAGATACCCCCAAAAAATCCCCGTCTTTTATGGAACCCAAAGATTCATTGCGTTGTTCAAAGCAGACCGCCTCTGTTTCCTCTCCTGAGCCAGATGAATCCAACCCAGACATCCACCGTATTTTCCTAGATCCATTTTAATATTATGACATCTGGATATGACGTGAAATGAGAGAAAGAAACATGGAAAAACAAACAGTAGACTAAAGTTGAGGTAAAGCCACGGTGGTCTAGTGGTTAGAATGCTGGCCTTGTAATCCTGGGGTCTCGGGTTCGATTCCCGGCGGTGCCCGAATTTATAACTTGTGTTGGGCAAGGCCGTGGTCTAGGCAACACGTAGTTTTCCTCCGTGGCATCCCAACAATTACTCCATTCACACACAGAAGAAGGCAATGGCAAACCACTTCTGGATCATCTGCCAAGAACGTATATGAACAGGTCCCAGTCCGAGAAAAGGATGGAAGGATCCTGTTCATATGGACCTGTCGTCAGACAGAACACTAAATAAATAAATAAAAAGAAGAATTAAAAACAATTAAACAGAAGCTCAAAAACGTGTTCAATTATGAAATGTGCAATACAGCGACAAAGTGAGGAAATATGCAATTTTTTACGCGGAAGTTTCACTTCTCAACTTACCATAACATATAAAGACAGAAAGATGTAGATTTCAATCTACAAAAAAACAAAATCTTCGCCGGGACTCAAACCCAGGAATATTTCTGAGTTACAGCTTTTGTTCCTGTAATCTCCTCGTCAAAAACAACCAACTTGGTTCTTGGCGCCCATCCGAACTTCAACAATCTCTCTCAGCGGGATTCGAACCCAGGACAATTCATCGAAGTCCTGACCTTACTAAAATCTAGTTCCTTGATCCAAGATATTATCAAACTAAGCCTGGTACAAACTGGCGAGTCCATTCTCGAGTTACAGGCGAACATACGTACACACCTACGATTTAAATTATTTGCATCAGGTTACTCAACAGCAAGTAGGATTTGAGGTCTTCACAGCCTGAACAAGGCTGCCTTCTACTCAACAGTAGTTACGATGCATACCCCGTTATAATATTAAATTCAGCTCCCACCACGTTCATAGCAGACAGTGAAAGCCTAGTGCCCAGTGCAACAGCGTGAACGGATGGACTCCTTCAACTTCTTTCTTCTTTAATAATATTAATGCAGCGCCATAGTTTCTCAATTAATTTTTTCCACGTCTAATATTCCTTTCATTTACTTCAAACACCACTCGCATGAAGAATATTTCTGTGGCCTGCTGTGCTTTAATGCGTAACGCACAAGTGCGTGTATGACTCCTGACATCATAGCAGGCGACAGATTCTTGTGGATGTGTTGTAACAACCACGTGACCCTATGACCTCGATAACCACAGATCGCTGCTAATTTTACTCTCTCGGCACATTCAACAACATGGCGACTGAGCGAAATAATATGCCCTGTTGAATTACTGTGTCCTGACTGCCGACTGGCTGAATGAATCACGCAGAACCTTCTTCAAAAGCTGATTGTAGTACAGACCCTCCGCCTTTTATGAAGCCCGAAGTTTCACCATGTTCGTATTTAAGGTCTTATTGAGTTCGCCCATAGATCTCATTCCATGATGGTGGCAGCAAGGTCTTCTGAAGCAATGGTAAACTTCTACCAGACTACACGGAGCTACAACCCAGAAGACATCCATCTTCCTCATTAAGCACTTTCCCGACGACGATGTTTCTCAGTACCGTAATATTTACGAGCGGATTTTATTCTGCAATACTCGGGACTTTCAACGGTGGCAGAGACAGCAGGATGGAGCGTCTTCGGCTGTCCGGGTGGGGATGGGCGGACGAACGCTGTCAGCTACCGTACCGAGCGCCAGTGTGCAGCTGAAGAGGACACAACAGCACGCCGCTTCGGAGGACCGTCCTCACTGGTAAGTGGCAGAACTGAATCTTCAACCGTCTATATATCAACTTGTGCACTCGTTTCCTTTTAACGACGTCATTAAAACAATCCTCCACTGGACACAATCTTTATGTAGTTATATCCGTCTATAATCCTCAGTTATTACCATTCCGTCTGCTTCGAAGTCTTCCAAGTAGCCATTTTCTAAGGCTACTTTACCACAAAACGTTTGTATTTCTTTGTCATCGCCGTCAATCAAAATGTTTTTAAACCACGGCTACCTCAAGGACTATGCCCCTTTAGCAACACTGGGTGATCCGTGCAAACTGCAGTGTCCTAATGTAATTAATAACTTTAAGTGCACGCTTGCTACGTGACACTAAGAATCATAGTTTAATTAGTATCTTCTTTAACTAAATATTGGTAATTTTCATTCGTAAGTCAAATATTAAAAATTAATTGAGTTAAGAAGAATGAAAATGGGACGGGATTGTAGCACGCATGGGTATAGAATTTTAGTAAGCTAAGAAGACTCTTTTATATCAGACATTTAAGGGCAAAAGGAAGGAGTTGAAGATGAATAGGACACATCAGATTTTGGTCTACTGTTGGGAGAAAATATAAATACCGTAACATACAATCTTTCTTGGTTGATAACAAGAAAGTTTGTCGAAATGTGAAAGCAGGAAATATGTTCGTGTCTCTACCAGAACGGAAAACAAATAAATTCAAGGAAGACATTTGATAAAGCCTTTCATAATACGGCCAATATCAAATACTGGGCACGACGAATCAAAATTAGACTCGTGAAAAAGTTAAGAGAAATTTAAATTCTATGAATAGCTTCTGTCATTCATTTCGGAATCTTGAGTCTTATTCGCTAATAGAAACCTAAAAATTAAAATATAAAGATTAATTTTATCTGTACTAACAGTAAACAAAAACTTGAATTAATTCCGTCATGATACGAGCTTTTGTTACCACGTTGATGAATCTGTGTTACTTAATAGCATGAAATTTCCGACCACACAAATTATTATGCGTCTTCGGACGAATAGCACGGCGAGAACACATTACGAGATGGTCGTGTCTGTCCGTCTGTCCAATCGATTTAACTCGAGAACGACTGGACGGATTTGGACGAAATTTCGTGTGGAGGTTGAGCCATCCATTCAGCACATCAAAGTCATGATGTTGGACATTCGATATTCCGATACATAGTGCACTTTTCGAGCTTGAGAATAGTGTACGGCTGTGTGTCTAATGCACAAATTATTATAATCGTTGGCATGGTAACGGTGTTACGGGATTCTCGACCTTGTGAAGGTAATATTTCTGACTATACGTTTGTTATGCTTAAATTACTATATAACCTTTGCCACAATAACGACGACAAGGGATTGTCTGCCTTGAGGTTTGCGTTACTGATCATAAATTACCACGTCCCTTCGCGCCTACAGCGCCAATTGCCAGGACGTCCACTTTCTGAAGGTTGCCTTTGTCACTAGTCGAAGTTCCCATGCAACAAATTTATTCGAGTTTTACTGTGACAGTGTCACCATTTCAGCCCACAAAGCCACGGAACTCATTTCTAAAACCTTGACTAGTGATCTGCATGTTAAAAATAGTTGTTCCGGCTAGTAGCCGTGTGGAATGCGGTCCCCTGCGGCGATATAGAATAGGCCTGCTAAAAAGAAACGAATTCTGAAGGCAATCAAGAATATTACAGGCTGAAACAGCATGGGAGTGCACGTGGGGGGAAAGTGAATGTAGATGGGTAAATTTCGGTATCTTGCCATAAAAGATCCAATCAATCCTAAAACTAACTCACATAGCTCGACAACTATTCAACCTGATAATCAAATACTTAGTTAATTTTAGTATTTAGTCAGTCTAAGTCACGTGGACAGATAGTTAGTTAAATATGAAGGATTATGAGGTTTGTTTATTATAAACAAGGAGCTTTCTGGACATTATTCATCGCCTTGACTTTGTTATAAGCCAAGAACAAATCAAGACGATGGATAATGTCCGTAAAGCTCCTTGTTTGTCACTTAATTATTCGAAGATGGTGTCCTCTCGGTTGTACCGACGTCCAGTCTTGGTAAAAGTTTATCAACATTTCAGAGTGAGTTACTCATCATCCTGATGATAGAGGTTAGCAAGGACCTCTGAGAAGTTGATAAATTTCTATCAAGACCCAAAAGACAGGTTATCTGGGTGGTGTTCTAGCTTTCGAACTTCTGACTGAATTGGTCGGCTGAATCTCTGGCTATTTATTTCCGTTGTCTTTTAATGCAGTGATGTTGGAGAAGCTTGGAAGATGGCAAAAATGAACACCACACACGCTGACCAGCCATGTGTGTTACGTGTTGAAAACACGTCTGTACCCCGTTAACTGCAAACGTAAGAAGATGCCAGAATGAGAGAAAAAGAGGCTAGTATTAGCGGTCAAGAGATTGGAAAGCGGAATTCTAGATCATAATTAGAAGGGAGATACAACTGGGCTTTAGGGTACATTCCACACAGCAGAATGACGCCTTTAAAATATCCAATTTGCTAATAAAAAGAAGGACGATACTTTTTACAGTGTTGCTACTACCTTTCGATTAGAGTTACGTTGTGTCTCCTTGGCAACGATTATTCGGTATTACGCTTCGATTATTTTTATTTTAAAAATCGATTTATAAAGCACACGATTTGGAGAAAGTAACCTTCGCTTTCTCTGTCCCTTACACTTTCCCTGTTGTGCTTTCCTTGCATAGTCGGACCTCGTTCGCTCACTTGGATCGAGGTCAGCTTACGAGCATCCCTATGGAATCCGTACAGTGGCTTCCGCGGGAGACGGCTAGCACAGCGACTGGTCAGTCTCAGAAACAGGAAGTAACCCAGATTGAAATATTGGCAGCACTGCCCCCCGCGTGGGATTTATTAAATGTCGGCCTGTCACCTGATTCTATCACGTGATTCTGTGTTCTTTACATATCACACAGATTCAAATGGGGCTTACTTAATCCGTCAGACAAATAATAGGGTCCATGATCCCCCAGTGCAAGCCGACACAGCGTCGCTACCCACAAAACAAACATCGAAAATGGATTCGTGTTCTTCAGGTCAGGTACGCGCGGTCCCTTCGTCGTCAAAAGTTCACTCAGCAGGTGCCGGCTGTGACACTCGACCCACGGTGGACCGCGAATTTCCCCATCATCATCAGTACTATTGATACAGAGCATAGCCAGAGCCTGCGACTAAACTGTTGTCCGCAGAACCTGGAACTCCGCGACGACTGCCCAATTGAACTACAGACTTTTTAACGAGACGCAGACATTCGCTGTCGACAAATGGTAACGTGTAGATACCCTCATGGTGTAATACCCCGTTATCACCACAGACTTCATGCTTTTTTTGGAACCAATATTTCATTAAAGTTTCCTTTTTAAAACAGTCTCAATCCGCTTTCTTCCCTTAATATAACAAGAGTCAAAATTATTTCACTAAAATTATCGGTCAATATTCTTTTGTTTAGAAAATGAATGGAGCAAAAGTTAAAGTAAACAATAAACACTTCTTGAATATATTTTGTCTCTTTCGCTGGATGTTTTCCCCCTATTATAACTGGCTGTTGGTGCGAAAGAAATTTCCTTTATCCGTTTTAGTGCAACGGTTCAGCAATTTCTGCTGGAGAAACCAGGAGGAAATTCTTTCGTTACAGTTTTCGCTGAGTATGTTCGGGTGTTGAACCCGTGAAGCCTCGCATTTCACTGCCAGGTCCATAGAACGGGCCGCGTCGCTGATACGACGTCACGTGACATTCCATCTACAGTCGGTGACAATGTGTTAAAAAAATTGCACTAAAAAACTTATTACTCTACTGTCCTTTGGAATATCCGAACACATAGCAAAAAGCTGTTTTATATTAAACTATCAGTTAATCACAGACACTTTTGTGTTTCTAACACAAGTATCTTCTGCTTTAAAAAATGTCGAAGTCCGAAAATAACCCACCGTGTTCTTTCGCGACTTAATTGCACGAAGTTGATACGTAAAGGCAGACCATAACAGAACTCATGTTTAACCTTAAAAGCGTTCTCATTAACTTTGGTACAAGTTCATACAGAACTGACTACAGCCATTTCAGTTCGGACCGTCTCAGTCCACTCCACAGAACCAGTTTCGCCCAAAACATTTTGGGAACAAAGAAAAAAAACTATATTGTCATCGTCTCTGGAACTGCACCGCTAATGGACGAATTGTGAAACCCCCCAAGATGATACATGAGTAAATATGGAGCAACGGCGGAATGTCACTGATCGGGAAAACTGGACGACTTACAGGGAAAAAAAACCTGTCCCAACGCCACTTTCTACATCACAAATCCCACGTGATCTGTCCTAGGCGCGAAGCCGGACATCTGCTGTAAGAAGCCAGCTACGGCTCGGGGCGTAGGCCTCTTCAAGATCTACGACCTCCAATTTAAACATTTTTAAATATCGCGTGCGTTGAAAGAAACGCACGGGTGTATCACTAGCCCGGATTCTACTTCACCCATCCCTCTAACAGCAAAATAATAAAAAGCCACATGCCAAAACCAAGTACTAGATTCCCCACGCCAATTGTAATTGATTCTTAAGGGTGGGGCTGTAATTACCAGGCGAAATAAATGGTAACTTAAAACAATTCGCCTGCCGACTCTTGGACTGGACGGCGCACGACGTAAAAGCTACGTACGTGATTTCACTCGAAGTGCGACTAAGAATTTCGAATTACGATTGGATAAAAAAGTGTTATAAGAAATATGACAATTTCTATCAACAATTACGCTGCAAAAATAACGGCAGTTGAGCCTGAATAATTATTATTTCGACATTTAATTTCGCCACAACTGACGTAATAATATGTCTTGAGGTAATTCAGATTTCAAATTGTGTTGCAAAATGCTATCGGTTACCACAAAACCGAGTGAAATCAATTAGAAATAAATCTTTTAAAAGTTCAACTACTATTGTTTCCCAACAAATATTTTCTTTTCTTAACTTTATTTAGTCTTCATTAACGCTGATACTGAAACTTCGTGGGGGAAGATAAATTATAAAGTGAGCCTTGAAGCTGTGAAGACCCAAAGTGAATTGAACTAGCTACAGATCACATTAACCAAAACGTTCACCACTTTGATGCTTGCTTGCTTAGATTCATGTTTGTTTGTGCTCATAGAGACCTGTCAAGTTTTTAATAGTGAGGCAAGATGACAAAATGTTTTACTTCGCAAATATTACTATCAATCAGCAGCAAGATTAAGAAGTACTTCTAAAACGTGTGATGAAAACATTGAATTGAATTAGAATTCTTTTTACTGTTCAGATATGAAATTGATGGAAAAAGAACGCTGAGAAACGAGGGTAAGAGAGAGACAATCATAAAGGAGATAAAGGGACAGGAGATGAAGAAACCTTTGCGAAGGGAATTCTTTCCGCTGAATTGTAAATGGCCTTTTCTATTAGCAAGCCTGTAACATAGTTACAAGCCTCACAAACGCTACTCTACCCAAACACGTTCTCCACGACAAACGCCATAGGACTGAAAGTAATTATCACCTGACCCCAAACTGACAAGGTCGAAAGGGGGAGGGGGGAAATATCCGCTTCGTTTATTGAATCATTTGTCTGACTGTACATTCCCTGTTACAAGATGTTATGTGGAGTTTCTTACTCCATGTTACGTGTTCCTGAACGGTGTAACCTTACCAGGGTAAGGCCACGAGTATTATGGCCTTACAAGAGCGCGGACTGCCAGATGATATACTCACCCGGCGGTAATGACCCAATTTATCCGTCATTATTAACCTCTACCTGGCTCTAGACACGTCAGATATGGTTCTAAGTGAAGTGTTATCACTTTCTATTCAATATATTTGACGTAAATACGTCTATAAGGAAGGGTCATTCGGCAAAAATGTGTTACGAAAAAGGGAAACGAAAAAGTGCAACCTGGTTACCTAGTGAACGTCGTCTTTAATCGTCATTGTTGTTACCTAGGGAACGTCGTGTTTACTCGGCATTGTTGTTACCTGGAAAACGTTACATTACCTTACATTACATTACCTTACCTTACATTACATTTCATTACATTACATTACATTATATTACCTTACATTATATTACCTTACATTACCTTACATTACATTTCATTACATTACATTATATTACCTTACATTACATTACATTACATTTCATTACATTACATTACCTTACACTACATTACCTTACCTTACATTACATTACTTTACATTACATTCAGCTACCACAGACCCATCTGAAGCCTTACTAATTCAAGTTAAATAAGCAATGTCTTAATCAAACTTTACTCAATTGTAAAGCATGTATAAAGGAAATATTTAGAATAAAGCCAATATATAAACTTCCTTTCCGTATAGACGTATTTACGTCAAATTATCCGGAACCGTGGTTCCACTGACAACTTTTTTTTCATTTAATACTCAAAAGAACTCGAAGCCTTTATAAGTATCTTGAACTCAAAAATAAAATTCTGTGTTGGACAATTCTGTTTTTCATTCTAGATGTAGTTTTAAATAGAATAAATATTTTCAGTTTCACTACATAACTCCAATTACGTTTCTCGTGATTAAATAATAAAAAAGAAATTCCAGCAATTTCGAGACATTGGAAATGACGTCACGAAAAGGCCATGCATTATGCAACGGCACCTCGGAATTTATAATCTAAGAACGTGCAGAAGTGCTGGAACCTTGAGAGAGAACATTCTTGCAGTCACCAGTTCCCTCGACTTTCCTATATCTGGATCGCACTGAAAGCAATGATTTATGGGTACGGGGAGTTCGGGGGGGGGGGAGATTTTTGCATAATATTTATCCGATAAAGGAATCATCATATTCTACGTTATTTGCACAAAATGCGTGAAATAACCTCATGACGAAAAAACCTTACATGTCCACCCACGGAGGATTCCACGAAAGTAGTGAGCGAACAAAGGTCACATTTTGTGTTGAGAGGAGACAATTACATGGTTACGAATCAGATCAAGGATAATTATCAGGGCGAGTGACATGCATGCGATAGATGATAAATGCGTAAAAAAATTTCATCCGAATACCTCATGCAACGAGATCCCACGCAGAAGACCAAAGAGTGCATTGGAGGATAAGATAATTCCATCTTATGAACACAGAGTGGGGAGGGGGGGGGGCTGTGGATTTGATTAATTTCGGGTTCCCATGGCGACGGATATGAAGTTAACTCTCTTCTGGAATGTTGCGCCGTGCAGACTGGTAGAAACTGGCCGACGTTTCAGAGGCGCTTACTACCTATAACATCAAGACGACAGATAAAGCGCCTCTGAAAAGTCGGTAGATTTCTACCAATCTATACGGCGCAACAACCCAACAGAAATTAATGGTTCCATCTGGATGCATATGTTTCAAAAATATGTAAAACGATGGCGGACTTTTGTGAACACGGTAATGAACACACGGTTGTCATAAAAAGCAGGGGGCTTCTACTGAGTGCACTATTAGCGTCTCAAGGACTCCGATCCGTTGAGTTAATTTAGATACGAGGTGCGATCGGAAAGTTTCTAGACTGCGCCCATAAAAACCCGTACACTTATCTCAGGTATTAAATTCATCCATCACCCTCGAAGTAGTTCCCCTGGGAGTGAACACAACGATCCCAGCGCCGCTGCCAAGCCTAGAAGCATCCCTGGAAATCTTTCTTTGTCAGCCTGTCAAGCACCATCTGCGATTCTGCCTGAATCTCTTCTATCGTCTCAAATCTCCTTCCCTTTAGCTGAATTTTCATCTTTGGGAAGAGGACGAAGTCACACGGAGCTAAGGAGGGTGCGGGATGACGGCCATGGTGTTTGAGACCAAAAACTGCCGAACTTTGAGGGCGGTGTGCGCTGGCGCGTTGTCATGATGCGTCGCATGTGGAGTTCTTCCTTTAGAATCAGCTGACACGTCCCATAGCCTATCCCAACAATGTCGCACAAGTCGTTGATGGTACGAAGTCGATCTTCGTGAATGGCCTGCCGAATCTTCGTAACATTTTCGGGCGTTGTGCTCGAAGATGGTCGTCCAGAACGCTCGTCATCATCGACAGAGGTAACTAAGAAACAAATGCTAATTCGATGATGCCGGCTGGCACACTGATTCACTATGAATGTAGGCCGCACCCCCTAGCGGCAGAAGCTCGTACTACATCCGGTTCGCCCTCTATTGACACAGTCTTGAAACTTTCCGATCGCACCTCGTATGTAAGATTTGAGGTTTTCACAGCGGTGAGTATGAAGATTTATGTCTTCTGGGTTGTTGCGCCCTGATGACGGAGGCAGTATGACCTCTGAAACGTTGGTTAACATCCACCAGACTACACAGCGTAACAACCCAGAAGACAGAAATCTTCAGACTCTGATGACGGAGGCAGTATGACCTCTGATACGTTGGTTAACATCCACCAGACTACACAGCGTAACAACCCAGAAGACAGAAATCTTCAGACTCTGATGATGGAGGCAGTATGACCTCTGAAACGTTGGTTAACATCGACCAGACTACACAGCGCAACAACCCAGAAGACAGAAATCTTCAGACTCTGATGATGGAGGCAGTATGACCTCTGAAACGTTGGTTAACATCGACCAGACTACACAGCGCAACAACCCAGAAGACAGAAATCTTCAGACTCTGATGATGGAGGCAGTATGACCTCTGAAACGTTGGTTAACATCCACCAGACTACACAGCGTAACAACCCAGAAGACAGAAATCTTCAGACTCTGATGATGGAGGCAGTATGACCTCTGATACGTTGGTTAACATCGACCAGACTACACAGCGCAACAACCCAGAAGACAGAAATCTTCAGACTCTGATGATGGAGGCAGTATGACCTCTGATACGTTGGTTAACATCGACCAGACTACACAGCGCAACAACCCAGAAGACAGAAATCTTCAGACTCTGATGATGGAGGCAGTATGACCTCTGAAACGTTGGTTAACATCGACCAGACTACACAGCGTAACAACACAGAAGACAGAAATCTTCAGACTCTGATGATGGAGGCAGTATGACCTCTGAAACGTTGGTTAACATCGACCAGACTACACAGCGTAACAACACAGAAGACAGAAATCTTCATACTCTGATGACGGAGGCAGTATGACCTCTGAAACGTTTGTAAACATCCACCAGACTACACAGCGCAACAACCCAGAAGACAGAAATCTTCAGACTCTGATGATGGAGGCAGTATGACCTCTGAAACGTTGGTTAACATCGACCAGACTACACAGCGCAAGAACCCAGAAGACAGAAATCTTCAGACTCTGATGATGGAGGCAGTATGACCTCTGAAACGTTGGTTAACATCGACCAGACTACACAGCGTAACAACACAGAAGACAGAAATCTTCAGACTCTGATGATGGAGGCAGTATGACCTCTGAAACGTTGGTTAACATCGACCAGACTACACAGCGTAACAACACAGAAGACAGAAATCTTCATACTCTGATGACGGAGGCAGTATGACCTCTGAAACGTTTGTAAACATCCACCAGACTACACAGCGCAACAACCCAGAAGACAGAAATCTTAATTTAGATAGTTCGTATCAGCTACTTTGTCAGACACTAAGCTTTAATTTAGATTTTGGTGTTCTAACTTAAGTAAAGATGTCGACTGTGGTCTTCTGGCTTTTTGCCTCGTGTAGACTTGTGGGTGGTTACCAACATTTAGGAGAAACGTCGGTGCCCAGCTACGTGACAACCCAGAAGCACACCGTTCTGCATCGCTCAAGGCGCGTACCGCTAGCCATTACGAGAAAACACGGTGAGAGCATCAGACGCGTATACGTAAGGCCGAACGAATTACTCAACAGAGATGGCGCAGTAACGCAACGCCTACCTATAACGGCGGAACGGAATCTTCCGGAAAACTAGACCTGAACAGAAAATCTCGTCTCTTGTCTAAGAGTAACGAAGCTATTTTAATGTTTCCACTTTCACTGTAAATGTCCCTCCCCGCTTCTCCACCGGAATTACCGGACCAGCCTCGGTACTCGGTAGCGTTCGAACACAAGGCAGTAGTCCAGTGGAACAGTGATCTGTCGGTCCATCGCCCTGTCTTCAAGGATAAAGTGTTGCTTCTGGAATCGTACACCCTTGACTCTGTTTCCTCCAAGGTGATCGACAGAAAGGGACGGAGCCTGAATCACATGATGATACGCTTGCAAGGTGCCTGGTGTCTGATATAAAACGCACCCAGTTACATACGCCGCTCATAGTGTGACAGGAAACCACACAGATTACGCATTTAACAAGTGTTTGTTTACGAATCTTATTCCATCAAGTGTACCACGTATTAGGTGAGTTCATGAACGTCAGTAAGTGTTTAACACCTTAACGTAAAGTGACGCAGGCCGGCGGCCCTGGAGACAGGACAGTTTAACCGCGTAGACATCAGCGCGAAAAATCATAATTTGCAGAGTTGCTACCTAAAGTTATAAAGACGTATTCAAAAACTTTAAAGTAAAATTTTTACAGAACAATTTTTTTTTCGTATGGTTATGCGAGACCCTTGCTTCAACCCTCTGAAGTCTAAATTCGTAAAAATATTTAAGAATTCAACGCGTACCGCAAAGAAAACACCACACTTCACTGTTACAAAGATCAAATGGTTAACGCTGTTTACACCGAGAATCATACAATACCCATTAGTACATTCTGTGGACAAAATACAGTGTTACTGTTAGTCAAAATTAGGTGGAACGTATAGTTACCACTAAATTTTATAAAGATTCGAAAACAGAATACTTCTGACAACACCTGCACAGTGATAATTTCGAAAATTTGTACAGTTCGCTGATTATTAATAGGGTAATATGACGTAAAGAAGGCGAATGAGATGGGCAGGGCTTGTAGTAGGCATTGGAGAGATGAGAAATTCATACAAAAGCTTTGTCGGAAACCGTGAAAAGAGATCACATGGAACGCCTAGGCGAAACAAGGAAAATTGCGTATTGTCTAGGTTTGAATGATAATCTAGTGATTGTGAATACGTTAATAAACAATAATCCCTAAAGATGAGGTTAGTATGTCCCTCCGAAACTTTGGTACAAGCCGCGTTGCAACCAAAAAACCAGAATCTATATTTAAACCACCGTGAGATTCTGATACCAAAATTGTTCCTTCAGTCACTTGGAATGTTTGTTACCTTTTCCCTTACTGAGTTTGTCCGTTGCTTAACCATTGCGTTGATTACGTCACGTAATCAGCTCCTGCTCTGTAAATGACAATGTCAGTGTCTGAAAGCCACGGGCAAAACTTAACGAGCAGAAATCTTAGATTGCGGTGAACTGGTTAGAAGCGGGCCATATCGCCTGAGCTAACCAAATCAGAACAAAATAATGCGATTGCTAGTAAAAGGGCACAGAAGCTGCGGGCAAGCGAGATTACGGATGGAATGGTGTTGAGGACATCAGGAGACGAGCGATACCAGACAATCACGAGTGTAAACACGCGACTTTCTAGCGACTACTGCCAACAAGCACAAAGGTTATTCAGCACCAAGTCCTGGAAAATGCCATCAGTGTTCCCGTAACAACTCTAAAAACAAATTATTGCTTTTCCCGACTCTGAATATGATCTAGCAGACTGGAAAAAAGTTCCATCTGCTTCGGACTACGCAGGATTTTCATATATAATGTATTATACACGATTAGGGTCTAGCGATTAGAACGCTGGCCTTGTAATCCTGGGGTCTCGGGTTCGATTCCCGGCGGTGCCCGAATTTATAACTTGTGTTGGGCAAGGCCGTGGTCTAGGCAACACGGAGTTTTCCTCCGTGGCATCCCAACAATTACTCCATTCACACACAGAAGAAGGCAATGGCAAACCACTTCTGGATCATCTGCCAAGAACGTATATGAACAGGTCCCAGTCCGAGAAAAGGATGGAAGGATCCTGTTCATATGGACCTGTCGTTAAACAGAACACTAAATAATAATAACACGATTAGATAAATTATTTGTAATCCTCGCACAGATATTATTAAAATGGCGAAATCGAGGTGGGTAAGATGGGTGGGGCATGCAGAAATTCGGGGACCGGAGGGGGCTAACTCGATGCGACTGCGTAGCAATAATATCAGTCAACGAATTCTTCTTACGCGTCGTCTCATAGAAAGTTACAGCTGGCTTGCATACTGAGCCAGTGATGACGCAACATGCTAGAGACAATTACGAACTACCTGCATCGATTACAGTAGTTGATAACCTGACCGTAGCTTAGCAGTCCAATGTGAACATGAAGGTCGTTCATCACGTTTTCAATAGCCCACAGCTGGATGTTGTCACGTTCAATTCATTCAACACACTCACACAAATGTTTCCTTCAGACCCATTTTAATATTATGAATCCCAGGGGCTCTCGCCGGGGCAGTACCCTGCGGTCCATGTGCGCTCGCATGAGTTTCTTTATGTTCGTAGGCGTGTAAAGTCGTTCATGGCTAAATTACTGAAATTAGGGCGATGCCATTAATTGCATAACCTTGTACGTGTGTGGGGAGACAACATATTTCAGCCGACAACCACGAAGATTTCACGCAGATCGGAAGCTGATATTAAAATGGGCGTAAAAATATCTGACGCGATGTTACTGATTGGATGAATCTGGCTCCGGATACAGCTGATTCGAGGGCTCTTGTATTCGCGGTAATCAACATACGTGCTCAATAAAGGAAGGCGACTTTCTTAACAAGCTGCACCACCATCAGCTTTTAAAGACTGACTGCTCTAGAGAGTTAATAGTTACAATTTAGAAAAGTACACAACGATCATCAACACTGCAATAAAGTCCTTGTCGGGCGATCAGCTTCGTAAATACAATTAGTTTCCAAACTGCCCTGGAAGCTTCAAATATTATACGGGGTGGGGGGGGGGGCAGAAAGTTGCGTCCAATACGGCGCGAATAACTGCCAAGCTTTATGAATAAATATTCCAGCGATAATTGTAAACAGAAATTACCCGCTAACCTGTACATATCACTTTATAACCTCCGTATAGGGCAAGAGTTAAAACACTGAACTTGTTGTTCGCAGGCAAGATGGAGCCTCAAGCGACGTTCGCCTTTATCTTGCTGGCGATAGGTGTCACCAGAGCCCAGTTCATCGTCCAGGGTCCAGAGTTCCATTTCCAGGGTCAGCCGCTGACGTTCCACCAAGACCAACTAGTCGACCCTTCCAAGCGAGCTCTGGCGCACCGAGCCGTCATCGTCAACTCCGAGGCCGAAGCTCGACTCCCACCGTCGCTCCAAAATCCATTTTACAAGAATCCACAAATCGAGGCCGCCCTGGCTAAGGAGTCTTGGTTCACGCCCGGCGAACAGCAGGTCCGAGAGCGGGAGGCAGAGAAGATTCCACGCCAAAAGATTTACAGCATCCTCAAGAACGCCGGATTTGTGCAGAGGCGATGAACGAGTCATTACCACGACGTAAAAACGCCATTTTCAACTATAACAAGAATGTTCGTTCCCCCCCGTTGAGAAATTCTGTCGCGGTCACGAGGCCATACAGACTGGAAGACGACTCCATACTGTGATCGAACTAGAATTAAATACCGAGCGTCATAACACAAACACTAGTTCATGTCGACACGAGTTATCGTTGCTTCTCGCCTATTTAACACACAGAATGACACTGAAACGTATTCCAGAGGTTTCCACTTCGAATCTCGACCTGTAATTGGCCATCACATTTTTAGTTTCTCTGTGATTTTTTTAAACCTACTACATGGAAATGATAGGACCACAAGACCTTTCGTCAAAATTCCTTTCTCTTTTAAAAAAAATTATTTTTCCAGCGATATCACATTTTATTACATATAAAACCTCCGCAATCATATAACGCCATCTATTAAAATTCAATGACAACTAGATTAAAACACAGGCAAGCATACAGACCTACAATTACATATTCGAAACTGTTTACAAGGCTATCAGGATATTAAGAACGAAATTAGAAAGAAAAAACAGATCAAGTGCACGAGAAATGCGTGTCTTAACTTCACGAACGATTTAACCGTGTTCGATACTCGTCGTCTCAATAACGTAACTTGCCACGTCTACAAAGCGACGCAAAATAAATTAGCGTTACGAAAGAGAAGTGAGGTTAGTGCACACAGAGTCACGCAACGAGGAGACGTCACGAATCTTTATTCGTGACCATCAACTCACGCGTCGTGACGTAATGCGTCATTCCATTACAGTGTTCTCGACAGATGGCAGTGGGTGAGATACGAACAGTGCACCTCAACTTCTGTTTGAATCTCCAAAGTGTTTGTGAATGAACTCGATAGAGAATGGTTTAATTTCCCGATCAGTGCTTCTCTTACCTTTCTTATTTTATTTAAGCAGCATGTCTATGGCATTTTTTGGCATCCAAATGCCCCCTCGTCTTTACACAGGGAAACAGTTCAAATCTTACAACTTTTGGAAATCCTACAATTTGATATTCCCTCTATAACATAGGATTATCATTATTTGAATCTCCTGTGACGAAAACTGATGAAGTCAAACCGATTAATTCTTCAAAAAACACTAACATGGTCTGGATCCTACTTGGTAAACGAAAACAATTTCTCATTTCGTTATTTCAAAAATAGCATTTACAGACCAAAACCCTTTCTCGCATATAAAATTTCATTACAAGCAGTTTTTTTATAATTTCTAAAAAAAACTTCTGCTGGTAATGAAAACGCGATCGGTTTCCTTATAAGAACGAACACGATTTTTGTATGTTAGACGAGCTCTGTGCTTTATAAAAGTCTGAAGTCACACGGCCCTGCGATAAACCTAAGTGTAACACCTGTTTCAACGTTAACAAGCCTGTATCGTGGGGCACACTCAACTAACTTATCCATACGATACGTGTAATAAGATTATTAACCGATAATAAGCAGTTTGTAACCCAAAGGGCAGCTACCACTCGTGGCTGGTCACTGGTTTTGTGATACGACCTATATGTCTTATGTTATTCAATAAGCTGTTGTCTCTGAATGTGTGATAATGTTAAGTATGTACACTCTTATGTTATTATATTTGTTTATATGAATTAAAACACGTTTTATGTTGTACCCAACACACAGACACGTCTGTCATGAAAGCCAGAATTTCATTGGGTCAGAAAAGACAAAATTTTAATTCAAGCCTTTGGACACCCCCCCCCCCCCCCGATTTATGTCTATCCAGGTGAATAGTTAAACAGAACACTAAAGTAGGCCACGTCCGTTTCCTTCCCGATGCACGCGTATGCTCTCGTACCACAGTGTTTAACCAGCGCAATAGAGAAATCGTACTTAAATGTGCTAAAAGGCACAGAATGCTTGTGACGTAAGAAGAACACGACCCACATGTAGCAAATGACACGGTCAGACCATCACGTCAGGAATTTTGAACCATTTATGCCAAGGACCCAAGATAACAGAAACTATGAAGGGCACTCTGAATGCGGGAATAAAGTCGAAACGTGTCGCCAAGCTGACACATCACACAAAACAACAAATTATAATTAAAATAATTATTATATTTGTTTACCGTCAAATCACAATAAAATAGTAAGATAAGATAATTAAAATGATTAAAATATCATCTTATGTTCCATATCGAGCATTCGATTTACATCGGAACATTCACAACATGTTTCGGTTTATCAAACGGTCATCAGGTGTAAATTATAAACTTTTAAACTCAAATTACAATTATTTATAGTTTTTACAATTTTATCATTTTATCGTCTTTCTCAGTATACTTTTTGGAAGTTGTGTCTAGATATTATTAATATAACATTATTGTTGACGTGGTATTTTGATGTTTTACCAGTCATATATGAAATAGCAATCGGTTCAGATGTGTTGTGAATGTTCCGATGTAAATCGAATGCTCGATATGGAACATAAGATGATATTTTAATCATTTTAATTATCTTATCTTACTATTTTAATGTGATTTGACGGTAAACAAATATAATAATTATTTTAATTAATATCACAATATGACGCAACTATACTATCTCAGAAATTATAATTGATCAAAATATTTAGTTTTGAAAGCAGATTTTAAAAAATTCTTGATCAAAACTCTGGCGTGTATTTTCAAAATAACGCTAGTCTGCCTATCACGAGGGACAAGACAATACGCACCTCTGAAAAGGGGTGTCTCCACGGAACAGACAGCCCTACATACTACGCGCAGAAACAAGGATAACATTCAGATGGATATCACGCAAGGACGACTGTCTTCTGGGACACTGCGCCGTGTACATTTGTAAAAATTCATCGACGTTTCAGAGGATCTTACTGCCGCCATCATCAGAGCGAAAAGTCATGATCGATCTGTAAGTCGCCGTGAGAACCAGAAATCCCACCTCATGAAAACGCATCGGCGGGTGTGGAGAGGATTAAACTGGCTCAGAATAAGGACCGGTGGGCGGTGGCTCCTGAGTACACGACAGTGAACCTTCGAGTTCCATAAGAGACTGAGTTTTTCTTGAATAACGCCGTCAGCTTAGCAACGAGGACTTTGTTCTTATCAGCTCTTCGTATCGGCAAAAGTGGAAATGATGTTGTATTACCGATTGAGCTACGATAATATTATTCGTGAACTAGAGCAAAGAAACACCTAGGAATCAGCTTCACGCTCCAGCCACTTTAACGTCTTGACAATCTACGTACACTAAATTTTATAAGCAACGACGCCATCTCTTGTTACTAAGTCGCATCACGACGTGAAAGTATCAAGTCTTAGGATACAGCGACATCACACGTGGCGCAGACGAACTTCCTGCCACCATAAAACACAAGAGAGTCGTGCTCCGCATGTGGATCGCGTACCACCAGGTCAGGCCATCAAAATTTCGAAACGGACTACGTTTCCTGCTGGATTCAGTTCAAAGACAACTGAACAACGCTAAATAAGGGGCCCTGGAATTACGAACGTTGCCAGTTTGGACAATTTGTTTGTAGAACGTAAAACGTGGATATAAAAGCTATTTATACACTGAGAATCATACGAAATCCACAAACACAAAATGAAAAGTTACTCTCTGTTGAGTCAGGTGGTACATATAGTTACCACAGGGCTTTTAAAACGTTAAATGTGTGTGATGTAAGACACAAGCAGGCCTCGTTATTTTTGAGGGAAAAAAACTACGGAAAACAGACACACAACTAATTAACAGGATTTTAAAGAAGTGATTCTCGCGAAGACAATTATCATTTATAAACGCAAACTTCTGCATGTACGCGTTTCTTCAGTACGAGAGGTAAATCACGATAACCAAAGAGACAAACACCACTTAAAATTCCCATTACGACAGCGCCTTTTTTTTTATATATATATATCGCACTAAAATCTAACCAAAGTGACGCAGTCTGTTAAAACTTAAAACTTGTAATAACTATTAAAGTGCAGTCGGATGCCTGGCTGCTTTTGTGTCCAGTTGACACACGCAGACACAATCCCTCGCTCTTACGTCACTTTACGAAACTCACTACCAATTAAAGAACTAAACACATCAACATTTTCCTCGCGTGTACCAACCCTCCGGAGACAAAGACAAAAAGTTGGTCCCGAAACAAACAAAGGAAGGTTGCACTGCGTACTTTTCACACATTAGCACACTTCGGTATTCGATGACGAATCTTAAAACTATACTTTCCCCTCTGTATCACCGTCGGGCGTATTATACAGGCCTGCGAGATGCATCTTAAATTCTAGATCGTAGACTAAATGCAGAATTGCACTGTAAAAACAGCACAATTCCAATTCCATACGAATTTCACAAATGGTGGACTGGGGAGAACTCAGAGCGAATCATAACGACCAGACGCTGACAAAACATGAATTTCATTAGCCTGGTTCTAGGCTATTTTCAAACAGCGATGTTTAAATTTAAAAAAAAAACGGGTTGTGAGATCATGAATCTGACTGAAATAGCCCAGTAAAACCTTGTAACTGACTGTACATTTCTTATGTATGAGTTGTGCAGAATTTAACTCCATTTAATTGCATCATAACAGCATACCGGTACTCAAACCCGGGACAACCCGAACGACAGCGACGTTTGGTTTATACCCTTCAGAAGAATGTGGCAGTAACAAGCGAAGATATGTACACACTTACGTAAGCAAATCACGTTTCTTGTCGATCGTGCGTGGCTCGTACAGCTCACGACAGCAAGAAGATCACGAATCGATTCATCCGTCGTTCTGGGTCATCACTCCGCGTAATAGCAGAAAACCGCGTGGCCACACCATCGCCACCTGTCAGTCATAATCTTCATTCAAGATCTTTCCAGATGTACACATAGAATATGTGATTACGCAATACATTTGCATATCTGCCCTTCAGGCAACTTCGTCTCAGTACAAATTTATACCGAGCACGTAAGAGCTCCAAACAAACTGAAATTATTTACCAAACAAGGAGAATGGTTATGAGGCGACGAACGAAACTGTTTTTATGTTTACTGAAAATACCGCCACGTTTATTGAGCCCCAAATCCTTCGTCAAAAGAAATGTTATCAATGAGTTCACCCGCCCGGCTTCTCCCTTGTCTGGTACTCAGAATGTGCGCGTAGATCAACAGATACCTGCAAAGATCCAGGATAAGATGCAGGGTGGGCGACCAGGGTGCCGATCCCCGGAACACAAGATTATTCTTTCCGCCAAATCCACACCGGTAATGAGGTTCACCCAGTTTCCTACCCGGAGCATACCGGAGTAAATCGGTCAGGACGAGAAGCTAACCGAAAACCCCATTCACTGTCGAGGTTAAGAATTGGCTGAATTTTATTCCTCAATTCACCCAGAAGTCATCACTGAGTTAACCTCGTTTACTTTTGTCATGCAAGTGACGTTAGGGTTCTCACACGTTACGTAACCAGCCACTGACTTCTTAGCACGGACATAACACAACAAATGTTGTTCAACTACTGCACAAGACTGTACCGCACATCGTGGTCCATCCTCTCCAATGGCAATCATCGATGAGTCAGAAGAGAACCTGTGCCCGATCAAATCGTGATTGCCCGCTCCCACATCATGGACACACGACAGATCTCAGCAAAAATAACAAATTCAGCGGTAAACATGCCCTCCAGATACCTGGAGCGAAATCCTTGTTGAGAAGCAAACATTCGATCAGCAGGGAAACTCGGAGAGTCCTATGGAATCCGCAGGTTCATTACCGGTGTTGACCGGTCCTTATTTATCTAAGTTCCGTTTTAATATTATACTTCTATCTGCGCATAGGTATCCCAAGTAGTCTCTGTCTTGCAGAAATTCCAAACAAAATTTCTTAAGCAGCTCACCTACCAATGCATGCTACATGCCCAGGTCCATCTCGTCCTATGATTTGATCGTCTTAATAATCGAAATTAATCTAAATATGAGATCAGGTCTTAAGATGACACTGTAGAAGCATTGATAATGAAAATTTTCATGAGTATTACTGTTTTCAAACATTAAGAAATATATATCAAATCTTGTCCGTCTAATCACAATAAATTCTTATTAAATATTAAAATATTATAATAATTAACATTTAAAATATTTAAAATATTAAATGATGTTCTTTATCGAAATATTCGATTTACATTAGACCATCATTTTTCACGACATGTTTCAGTTCCTAAAAGAACTATCTTCAGGTGTATATAATTATATAAAGATTCAAATCAATAATAACTTAAATACAATTTCTATATATTACTTTAGCGTACATTTTTATAAGAAATGAATGTGTTCCAATTTATCTTTCGATTATGTATCTCACATTTATCTTCGTGTTCATATCCACGGCACCATCAAACCTACTAAGACACTTAAAAGCCTTGGGTAAAGCTTTGCTCTTTAAAAGGATAAAAAATACTCTTAAAACACCAATCGATTCAGCAAGTAGCTTTCTCCATTTTAAAAAAATGCTCACATGGTAATGCCGGATCTGCCAAAGGAATATAATACGCAACACTCAATTATTTTAAGTATTACATTCGCGTTGCCAAGGTAACATCAATTAATGAGGCTCTGAATAACACAGATTTGTACAAGGTCATATTTAACGACGAGATGAATATTCAATTAAACAATTATTAAAACTGTTAATCTATGTTTTATACTGTACACTATTAATAATATCACTGAACTTAATTTTTAAATCTTTTGGCGCAGTCCGTCGGCGTGATGCGGTACTGCTGTTAGCATAATCTGCAGGAGAACTGGCATATTCAGGCGAGGGCTGTATTTTTGATCGGCTGATGTTTTCCACGCCTAATTAATTCAGTCACCTCGTTCGATAGTCCAAACTGAGAGCTCTAAAATTTCTACCACGGGGCCCAATTTACAATTTGGTTGTTGCTGCAAACTAACCTGTCACAGTTACATGTATGTTTCCCCATCTACCTCACCCAAAGCCACGCGCGCGCCGTGGTTTTGTAATTACGTACAAATTAAGTTATTCATCATGTAATTTTCTGGACTCATCAGTGTCTTCGCCTCTCCTGTATCCACGTATTCACCATAACAGGTACTTTTTTTACAACTGAATTAGCTTCTCAGACGTAAAAATTCCAAAGTGCTACTCGTAACTTCACAGGCCTGCATCGTGAATTTCCAATTGCCAAGGACAAGCCCTCGTTTTCCGGACTGCTAACATTTTATCGATCGTGCTGGAACACCATCAGCGTGCTCTACAATTAACGGACTCGGTATCAACACGAAGCAGACATTCCACCGTCTTATCATTTTTATTTCTCAGTGAGATTTATTCCTGTCTTACACCCAACGCCCTATAAGTCAGTCCTCGGTTCGTGCTTAACATCTGTTAACACACTACGCGTAATGAACGGTCTCCATGCGGAGAAATTTAACCAAACTGCGCAGAGGAGTCTACTACGAATACGAATTTATTCTAGACGGTTAACGAACGCATTTAAACAACCTACTTGGGATTTACGTGCTTGTAAGTTGACGATAAACATACCCCGATGATCTCTTCCATAATCAGCAGTAAACTTATAATAGTTCTAATGTAAAAGTCACATCACTGCATAGAATACTGAAATAATAGAAAAATCTACCAACAGCCCTCAAGAAACACTCCTCACTGCAAATGCAAATAGCGTTCATAAATCGCCAATTCCACCATAACAAGGCAATACGCATTACTGTGAAGAAACACGACAGATATTTTAGCACTTAACTTACCCAGACGTAAGATCTGATCGTCTCAATGGTCAGCTTCAGTCTCTACCAATAATATTCAGCAAAACCTGCAAATATTACAATCAGCAAAACCATGCGACCAGCAAAACACACAGACAGAACTAGATCCTGGGTCACATGACCGGAAACATCTTCGCTAACAACGGTTACAAACTTAACAAAACATAAATTACCAAAACAACAAAATTTACCACATCGAAACTAAATCTGTCGCTCGTCCGATTACAGGAGCTTTATTGCCAACAGAACGAAACGTCACGACACTGCGCAAACATTATATGAGAGGCAGCGTCCTTGTGCAAGACATCACACATTCAAATATATTCGGAACCTGAGAATGTAATTCCTTCAATATCTCAATTTTTGAAAATGTACAAACCTGAAAAATATTTTACAAACCTTACCCCAAACAGTTAGTTATGACGTTCTACAATCTTTTTGACTTTATAACGTCGGGACAAACGGCATGGCGTCGCTTGACGTATATAACGGCGTCCCGATGATTCTCTTCGTTAGATTCGACGTCTTATGACGGCGTCTCGAAGACTCGTGGCGTCGTGGGGGTTATAAATGCTAGATCTGGTTCCCTGCAGAGTGGCGGAGGGAGACCTACCAGCTACACGTAACTTGAAGGCACCTGCGAGGTCGGCAACCAACCCAACAGTAAAGTTTGATGGTGTGCCTACATTCAATATACACGTCGAACATTACCGACAAACACGAAGACGCATTTCGTTTATCTATTATGATCTAACTGGGTAGACAACACGATTTTTTTTAAGAAAAACTACACGTTTCCACTTCTATCAGTCATCTTCAGGCCGATGTTTCATGCATTACTTAAAACTACATCTCTCACGTAGGCCTAAAAACACTTGGAAGAACTCGTAAAATTGAGGTGAGATTATAATGACCATTAAGACGTCGATTGTGGTCTTTGGAGTTAAGCCGCCACGTGTATCTGCAGGTCGTTACGAACCTAACACTCCTTACAGAATTTTGTTCACAATCGGTCGCAGTGCAAGGCTTCAGAGCGCTCGATATAATGGCTCAAAGAAATGTTTGTCTCTCACTAAGTCAACACTTTGACAAAACTCTTCAGCACGAAATGAGAATAAGGTATTAAGACATTATTTATGAACGTAACCTATGGAAGATCCCTCTTCGAACTACAGACACCAAACATCACTTAACTCTCTTAAAATAAGTCAATTTAAAATAAGCGAATCTGAGTACGTAACTCAGGAGATAATCCTTCATGAGCTCCATTAAACAGAAAGTTACTTTAGTGCACGTGAATCGGTTAGATGCTTAAATGGAAGTGTATCAATCTCAAATAAGTAAAGATGCTGTGTCCGAGATGACAAAGAGAAACAACCTCACTGCTCCTTTGTGACGACATTATGCTTTTTAGACAATCTGTATTCAAGAACAACCTAATCTCCTAAACGTTTTAAGTCGTTAATATTTTGAAGGATTGTCTGACGAAACTGCTTCACAAAGCTGACAAAGGAGTCTTAAAACTTTGCATACCGTGTAGTAGGAGACTACTGTGCCTCGTCGTTTTGTATGGACTTGTACATGGCAAGCACGACCACCGACATAGCCCTGACGACAATACCAACAACATCGAAACATGTAGCATAACATCCTACACACTTTGCATGGTAATAAAACAATTATGTTCACGACACGATCGTTAATCAACTGACGAAACTGTAACATTGCAACAAGCCTACAGATTTAACCATTGAAAGCCGAGTGGTTACCATACGTACCACTTAATCTAACAATAATTAATTATTTTTCCCAGAGAATTTATTTGCAAGTTTAATATTATTCTCAGAATAAATGGAGCTCTTTTGTTAGAGGTAAGGATTGATTTTTTTTAATGACAGCTTCTTGCTTCAAAGGGTTGTTTATCCACGCTGGTCTAGTAATTACCCAAAGGTATCAGATCACAGACAAATTAGCTAGGCGTGTTACAACAGGAGAGTTCAGAGCGGGGTGGGAGGAAGATGTATTCACTCTACCGTAGGAATACAATGGGATCACCTTAGACGGGATCCCTACTCCGTGACAAAAGGTTGTAATTCTCGCTGTCTTCCTGGTGCTACATTGTCTTATCATTACTCCATAATCAGCGCATCAAATTACATATTTCTCGCTTTGAAAGCCACTGGCTACGCTGAAATTGTCGGGTGACGCAAGACGAAATTCATATCCATGCGCTGGAAACAGAATTTAAATATTGCCATTTTAGGTGCCCAGTTCTGAAAATGTTCCTTTTTACTATGTATTTTACGAGACTCGGATTTCAAGATGGGGGCAAAGCGTTCCTCCAAAACGACCAGAATACTACACGGACCATTTATTTAACGACGCTGTCAACAACACAGAACACACAGCGTTCAATGATAGAATCATTAATTAATAATGGATCGGAAAGGATACGGTCAAAAGGAGTTCGTGTCCCGATTAAAGGTAGCATCTCGGAATTTGACTGGAGAGTCCGCGGAAAAACACAGAAACCGTCACTTTAGCTGTTCCCGGGCCGAGATTTGAATCCGAGACATCCCAAATACGGAGTACTAACCACTCGGCAGATAGAATCAACACCACAAACACAAACCTTGAAGACAAGCTAAGTCTCTCAGAAAGTCAAACAATTCTACGTAATGTATGCAACTACTGTTAATTCCGGCGTTCACAACAGTCCACCACAGCGACCACCCCTATCATTAACCACACAAATTGATTCCACACCCCTGAACGCTACTTCTCTTCGATCCATTTTAATATTATCTTCTCATCGATGTCTATGTGTTTCGAGCACACAAACAGTGAAAGTATTAACAAATACATTTCGAAATATTTGACATGAAAACAAGTGACTCATCGACCTGATGATGGCGGCAGCAAGGACCTCTGAAACGCTGATAAATTTCTACCAAACACGGCGCAAGAACCCAGAGGGCAGCCATCTTCGGATCCACTGCCGTGAAAACCTCAAATCGTACTTAATTAAAACAGCTGTCAGAATGAGGTAAATTATGAAATAAGAATTTGACCGGCTGGAAAGAGAGGTTAGTATGAGAATTATGCATAACTATGAGCTTCTGTACTTCCCACTGGCCTCGTAACACGTGACGGAGACAAACCACGCCGTCACTAATCCAGTAATTGTTACTCTTACCACATCTGGAGAGAGAAAATAGGACTTCACACGTTTCCATAATTATGTAACGCGTAATCCGAGTTTCCGGCAGCCGGGACATAGGAACAGAATAAGATGCGCGAGTTGAACGACGCTCTGACGCGACCTCTGACCCTCGGGTACCGCATAAAGCAAGCACAGGGTGGCTATTAAGGTACAGACACTGCTGAAGTCTGTACTCGTCTCGCAGACAATGCAAATTAACACCAGTGAACGAGCGGATGCATTAGAAAAGGTGTGTACTCCAAATGGAGTAGGTCTGTACTATTATTTATCCGATACAGGAAGTCAGTTTTTAGTAAATCTGACAAATTCTATTTCTTGCCCTTAGGTTCGTAACAGGCTGATTGCAGCTACATCAAATTCACCCAGGTTCGTGGTAATTTGCCGTGTTAATGTTGAGTTAAATTCCAATGTTTCGAAGACCATCACTGTCTCCATCTTCAGGGTAAGTTTGACGAACGACAAAAAGTGTTGATGTGTGTCAGTCGGTCTTACAAGCAGGGCCCTGGCGGATAAGACCGACTGATGACGTCAGAATTTTTTTTAATTCCTGAAGACAGAGACGAAAATGGTCTTCGAAACATTGGAATTTAACACAACATTAACACGGCTGATCGCCCGATGAAATTTTATTCCATTCATGCACTCTCAAAGTATCGAGCCGTACATGTTATTACCGTTGCCATGGTAATTCTGTAAAAAGGTTTAGACCCTTATGGAATATTTATGAATGTACGACTTTTTCCGTTATTCTCGACGGGTCGTGACGGAATCGTTATGAGACTCCCACTTCGTAATCCGGAGATCCCGAATTCAAATCTCGGTCCAGATAAGAGTTACACCTTACTGACAGAGTTTCTCTACTAGTCTCATTCTGTAAAATGTAAGGACAGTGTTTTTTTAACAGGAAGGCCTATTTATCGTTTCCAATTCATCGGCTCAACGCAAGCAATTAAAAATCGTTGCTAAATAAACAAATCCATCAGACCTTTAGGCGGAAAACGGAAACAAAACGAACATGATTCCATTATGCACGCAAGAAGGTTAGAAGTTTGCAGTATCACGGTGAATCAGATTCACTTTCCTGTTTTAAGCTTCGTCATCGAACGAAGAACATTGTGTTACGCGTACAATAACTCGATATGAACCAAGAACCATGACATTAACCATCATGCTTTTATAAACATAACTCGTGAGGTCAACAGCAAGTTAACTCACTGACGCCTCGCACCCAGACAGCTGATGCTCCCATCGTCGTGAAAATTCTACACGAAATTTTGATCATGCGCTCGTAAATTCAATCTCCCGCTTCTGCTGCAAAGTGTCAACGCTTGAATAAATATGCATCACATTTGCTGTTACTGTCGGTAACATAAATTTACTCCAACTTAAATTCTGTCAAGGAAGTACAACGTTTTCTTTTTAATCAAATATTTTATGCATCGCTCTACTTTGGAGCTGAGCTCAAAGATGTAGCTAGGAAGTCACGGTCGGTAAAATAGCTTTCCCTGTAGCCCGTATCTTGATGCTCGGCTCGTGGCCAGACGCTGTCGTAAATAACGCAAACAAAGAGAGGCCCGTCCGATTTACGGGCTCTTCATTTTAAAACAGAACACGATTTCATAACACACGGCGTGTTCTTCTGCTGAGACCAAAATTTCAAAAATACACTACACGGTATGCAAGGTTTTAACTAGCTTTAAAGATGCCTGTTACGCAGTGTAGTATGTTACAAGTCTGCCGACGTTTCAGAGGTTTCTACTGCCTCCATCATTAGGGGAAGAAACCACAAATCCTATACCTGCTTTACAGTTTGCATGTCTATTTTGTCCACTGGGTGCATTTATGTATTTCGTATGATTCTCAGTTTAAACAGCGATTATTTCCTTAAACAGCGTTAATCAGTTGATCTTTGTAATGGTGAAGTGACATGTTTTCTTCGCGGTACGGGCTGAATTCTTATATACCAGACGAGCTTCGGCTGTGTACAGGACTCAAGGTAAATCAGAGCTTAAACAGCGTTAACCAGTTGATCCTCGTAATGGTGAAGTGATATGTTTTCTTCGCGGTACCGACTAGATTTTTAAATATAATAGGCGAACTTCGTGCTTCAGAAGGTTGACGGATATTGTTTATACCAGTCATCATAACAGAATGCCTTAGAGGGTTTACAGAAAACAGGAAGACGAGCTAAGGAACCACGCAACGACGTGTACCTCGTCAACGTGATGGCTTCGAGGGTTGGAAAGGTTATGTCCTCGGCATTAAACCTGCGCTGAGGTTAGTCATCATCGTGGCGCGATGAACCGTGACAACGAGAGGCAAGGCGTATCTGGACCACGTAGGATAAACGCGGAGCTACGTGTGCGGACTTCAATACGAACTAACTCCGTGATATCTTTACCTCCAGGCTTACTGACCAAATTATGTACGGATTGTATCACCTTCCCATCCACGCTGCATACCCTGAAAATTTCAATGTCCTTGATTTGACTATGCTAATAAAATCCGGTGAAGAGTACAAATTATAAAGCTCTTCATTATGTAATTTTCTACAGCCTTCGTTATTTCATCCCTTCTGTTCGCAAACAACCACAATCTATGTTCTTCCTTTGGGGCAAAGGACCAAGTTTCACAGCCACACAGAGAACAGGTTAAAGACACTGTCTCACTGTGGTATTGGTATGATCCAACACGCAAATTAAACACGTGGTCATTCATACGACACCTAAGCAATGGCTTCACTAAAACCTTCCTACCTGAAGAAGATATGATATAGGTGAAACAATACTTTTATTCAGTCCACAACAGAAGGTGAATCGTTGATGGCCTCGTGAGAGGGCGTGGATTGGATTCATCTGGCTCAGGATACGGATCAATATCGAGCTCTTGTGAACACGGTAATGAACATTCGGGTTCCATAAAGAGCGGGAAATTTTTGACGTAAAGGACTCTGCTCTAGAGCGTAACTCAGTTCATTGGTTAACTAGTCAGTTACACAGGTAGTCAGGATCGTAATGCACTAGACAAGTAGCTGTGAAATTATTTTATAATTATTTTGTTGGTTAGTTACTTCGGTAATTACTTAATCAGATAATCAGGTGGTCTGTTGGTTCGAGACTCTAATCATCAAGACTTGCAGCTCCGAGTATTGGAGTGAAATCTTCCTCAAAAGGAAACCGCCAACGTGCGCCTTCAGCCTATATATAAAGGAGTGACCTTTAGTGCCCTCATCACAGTCAAATCAAGGCCCTATTCATCGTCTCTGGTCGGCCGCTAGCAGAATGTCCATTTGTTTCAAATTAGGATTCATTATCGGCACAACAGCAGTGATTGTGATAGTTCACAATATCACACGACGCAATAACCCGGAAGAAAATAGTCAAAATTTGGTCCCAAAACGGTGGACTGCGTGCCAGCTTAGAACATCAGTAACTGATGGGGTTAAGTTGAACGTAAATCTGTTCCTCCTCAAATAAAATATAAGGATTCTAATCGATTTTAAAGGGTTCCGACGACGCCGCCCGCATTTCTATACGTCGTGGAGCGTCAAATGCAGTGAATTCTACGAAACAGCTAATTCCTACGGTTAGGATCTTAAACGCTGACGAATAACCGCAACTTAACATCTGTGCAGTTGCATCCCACAAACAAACAAACAAACACATCTTACTTGCAGTGGGTCTAAACGTGAGCAGTGTCACATATTACAAGATCCTTCTGTATCTGAAAACGCACCACGTCCGCGGTGAATGTTCTCACTCCTGTAAACTTTCATTCGATCGTCGTCTTCACCAGCGTGCTCTCATCATTACGTCTGATGATACCTCGTGACGCAAGCGCTCACGGATACACGGACATCGGCGTCCTGATTTTTCCGCTCTTACAAATGTGGGTGGCTGAAGGACGTGGCGTGCGGGAGGGAATAAATAACAAGCGACTGTCTGAGGGCGTGTCGTTCAGTTTCATAACCCAGACCCTTTGAAGCCGAATCTCGTCTAAATAATATTTAAGAATTTAGTCCGTACCGCTAAGAAAACACCACGCTTCACCATTACAGAAGTGGCTGAATTTATTAGAGTATTTATTGTTACCACTTGGACAGTCGTTCTAACTATTAAAAAGTCTAAGAACTAGGCGGATTCACTTGGTCTGAGGTAGGGACATCAGGGGGGCTCCTGTGAACACAGTATGAACCTACGTGTTCCATAAAGAGCGGGGACGGGGAACTTCTTCAATTAGCCGAGCGTAACATTAGCTTCTGAAGAAGGACTCTGATCCATGGAATTAGTTAAATGACAGTACTCGTGTATACAGTAAGCGATTAACTTCTGACGTTCAGCAAATTGTAATAATTGCCACTTAAACAAGACAGCACAGCAGGATAAGACGATAGACCTTGTTGGGAAAAAAAAATTACCAGAGTCAATGGGTGTCTGAAGTTGCCTTGAAGACAAGGTACAAAGTTAATCGTCTTTACATTCGTATTTCTTTTATTATGGCAGCCTGTAATCAGAGACGTCACCACGAGCCACTTTTACGCTTACGAGGAACTGGCGACAAATCGCGTATAGAAAACTGAAGAGACCTCGGTGGCAAGTTGTTCACACCGGGAAACAAACCCACGGACAAACACGAAGGGGACAGAGACACGGGGGTTCTAAAGATTACACCAGCCACGGATTCTTTTATTAACGACACCGCAGTGGTTCAGACTAAACGACGTCAATGACCAATGCATAATCAGCTGAAAAGGATATTTAGGCAAGCAGACGTGGCCTGAATTACATTTCTCTGCCCTAACAATACTAGGTGACCTGTATAAATCACAAATCCTTATAATGAAATATCCTATCATATCCTAACCTACTCCAGCTTCCAGCCCAAGTTAATCCAAAACATATTTATTTCAAGAAGCAGTTACTAACGCCAACGAAATACTTCACCATGACAACGATCAAACGGTTATGTTGTGTACGTAAATAATCGGTTTTCTCTGGGATTTATGAAACCCGCAACACTCTGTGGGCAGAATGAAGAATTTTTTTTTGAATACTTAAATCGGGCGGTACATATAGTTACCACTGGGTTGTAAAATATTAATAAACACTTACAAGCAAGTTACAAACACATATACACATATTTATATACACTTTTACATACATAAATTACTATAATAGCTGTTAAAGGCTAATAAAAACGTCAGCATAAAAGTCTCAAACGCTAATGCTAACCAAGGAACTTAATGTGCTTAAGTCAGAAATTAAAATAACATTGGACAACTTACAATTATGGTCTAACGTGTAAATGTCAGTAATGAGGGTATATTTCGCAGCAGTCATCTTCAAAGACTTATTGCACACACAAAAGTGTTTCTAAAACAGTTTAAATAAAGCTTAATGCAATTTACAAAAAAAAAACATTTCTCAGATGTGGACGTGTTGGCAAGAAATTATTTCGTAATTTGAGGTTACATGGTTTCATCAGGTGGTCAGTCACATTTGGTCGAAATTAAAGGGCACCAAGGCGCTCGGTAGCAGCAGACACGATGCTCGGATGTTTCGTGGTCCAGGGGAATCTGAGGCTATTTAAAGTTACAGTAGGTGACGCACACACCGCCCACTGCCCTCAGAAGTTAGACAAACCGCAAAACAAAGGGCGATGACCCGCCCTTCCTCGTACTTCAAGTCCTGTGTACATTTCGCCGTAACCGAGAAGCAGATGGAGCAGTAATGCGAGAACTGTGTACCGACACCGATGACCCAGGCAGATCCACAGCCGTGACCTCAGATGCGTAATCTCAAAACCTGCGTCGCGAAGGGAAGTCATCGCGCGTGGTCATTCTGCGCGGCGAGTCGGAAAAAATCTATCCCCTCGCTCCTTGAAATGAATACACAAATCTAAAGGACCCCTAAAAAAATTCTGGTTTAAAATTCTGAAGGAAAGAGACAACTTGGAAGACCTAGGCGTTGATGAGAGCGGAATTTTAAAATGTACTTCAAAGACAGGGGTTATACCTTTCGCAATACATTCAACTTTCTGGGTGCTCTTGTAGAGACGGCACTGAACCTTCGGCTTGAGTAAACTACGTGGAATTCTTTGACTACCCGACCGACAATCAGCTTCTCAAGGAGGGAATTTTTTTTTTTGTCAATATCGAGCCAGAATTTCTCGAGTTATCACATGTCACAGCATAGAAATCGCATTTCTTTAATCGTTATACCGGAAAACAGAGGTCATGTAAAAAAAAATAAAGACTTGCATTGCGCACAAACTGAGTTTCAGTTTATCATCGCAAATTTTGTTTAAAAAATTTTCCGCTCCGACAAATATCTATTAATGCGTCCCTTCATACAAATTTCCCCTTACCTATTTTTCCGCCTTAACCAAAATTAAAATACGTCGGCAAAGTTTTTTTTTCAACAACTCCAGAATACACAATTCTGTTGAAACCTCTTTCAATGGCTTTCAATTTGCTGCAAACGAAATCGGGTAGCGAAGATTAACAAGATAATTCTTACAAATCCACCTTACGAAAGAGACCAAAAACCAGTGGGCACAAAACATCGCCTCGACTAAGCTCAACGCTAATTGTAAATACATCAGACAAACGTTTGCCTGTACCGAATGTCTATACATCATCTGAGTATGAATTTTAATTAACTCAACAAACAAGTTTCCCGTGTCTTAATGACAACGAGAGGTCTGTAAAAGCTTAACTGCAAACAGCAAGCAGTACGCAACGCAACTCGTTATGCCTTGCCATAAGGGTCACAAAACCTAGATCAGTAACACACATGAACTTAAACTGCGCCCTCGAATGCAGTTCCACCGGTGTTTCTGAGTTTACGTACGGGGCCCACGCAATGAAACGGAAATGTCAGCCAGAGAGTGGTAAGTGCAATCAGTAATTAGCGCTTCACACGTCAACAGACGCAGCTGAGGAACGGTGTATCGGGATTGGGAAACTTCGCGTTCAAATACGAAACCTTAAGGTTTCACAATTAATGAGCTTGCAAGGTGTTCAGCGGAACATCAAAGAGGAAAGAAAGAATATGAGCAAACAGATAAAGAGACAGAGATGGGGAATAAACGTAGACATAAAAAATAGGACAGAAGAAACAAATAAAAACAGAGTTCCTTAAAAAAATAGGTCACTACCACTTCCCTCAAATTTTATCAGCCGTGAACCATAATTTGACGCCGTATAACCTAAGGCGTTCGAACACGAAACTGGTTTAATCTGTCACATGGTCGAGAAGTGAGGAAAGTATATAAGATGAACAGAAAGAGATGTGAAAAGACGCGGTCATGACCAGTTTAGAGGTACTACGTCATAACTGCCTGGAGGGTCTGAGGAACACCACGAAAACTGTGTCACGTTAGTCGGCAGATATTCGGAGCGGAGAGACGTATTAATCTGTCATTTCTAAAATTAAGAATAACAACGCAACTTTCGCTGTCGTTTACGTCTGCCGTCTTCAAAACGCATAATGTCACGGCAAGCAGGTGAGATTGAAAGATACAGAACGAGTTACGAGCGTGTACTTAGGTGATACGAATTCAGAGCCGAGCAGTTTCGAAATCTTCGCTAAGACGATAAATGTGCAGACTTCAGGGCTTAGAAATCTTAACGGATGATCCTTCAGACTGTCACAGACCTTGACGTGGGTTGGCCAACAGGTAGGAACGTGAGAGAAAAGTGAGATGTCTCAGGCAGTGGGTCGTGATGCCAGGACCAGCAGAAATGTAAACAAATGAAATCTGGGGCGGTAAACTGATTAACAGGCTGTGTTTGCAAACAACCTGTCGTCACTGCCTCGCGGAGATGCTAATCGCAGCGACGATGACATAACGATGGTTGGTCTGCGCTATTAGCGATTACAGATCTCTTTTAATCAAATTAACCTGTTCTTGCGTACGAGTAACATTTTTTACGTGGAATCAGAAGACACCCGAATATCTACATTTGTGTGGACGGACCAACAGTATTGTTATTCAATTGGCAATCAGAGAACAGGACGCCTAAACTCAATTCTATTAAAGCGACACCTTCCCGGAGGGAGCACCTGTCCCAAAATTGAAAGTAACATGAACTTACTGTATTTTATTACTAGGCGAAGGGTAAGTCGGGTTGAGTTGGGTTAGGTTAGGTTGGGTGAGATTAGGTTAGGTTAGGTTGATTTGGTTTAGGTTAGGTTAGGTTAGTTAGATTAGGTTAGGTTAGGTTGATTTTTGTTTAGGTTAGGTTAGGTTAGTTAGGTTAGGTTGAGTTGGTTTAAGTTAGGTTAGGTTGGGTTAGGTTAGGTTAGGTTGAGTTGGTTTAAGTTAGGTTAGGTTGGGTTGGTTTAAGTTAGGTTAGGTTGGGTTAGGTTAGGTTGAGTTGGTTTAAGTTAGGTTAGGTTGGGTTAGGTTAGGTTAGGTTAGGTTGAGTTGGTTTAAGTTAGGTTAGTTTGGGTTAGATTAGATTAGGTTAGGTTAGGTTGGGTTAGATTAGGTTAGGGTAGTTTGGGTTAAATCAGGTTAGGTTGTGTAACCGGACGGACCTTGCTTTGTTGTCCGTGCTCTTACACTGTTTCTATTGTTAGTGATATCTAGCATATGTTTACAATTTATGTACTCTAGCTGTTATTTTAACGATGATCGAGTGAGCAAGTCGTGGTTGGGTTTCTCAGGATCATTAGCGTGGAGTTGCTTCAAGGAAGGAGGCGTAATAAAGATACATTGAGATCGACGGAGTTCTCGGTTCATGTGTGTGTGTGTGTGATTCCCGTAAGCGACACTGGAGATAAACCCTGAGCTAGCTGAGCAGACCGAGTAGAAAAGGTGATCGGTGATAGTTGGGTTACGTTAGCTTAAGTTGGGTTGGTTTATGATGGGTTATGTATTACCAATGCATGGCGGAAGCCAGTCGAATTTCTGAAGCAGTGTTCCTATACTTCGGCACGGTCAAATATACGACCCGTGTGCATTAATGTGACGCCACTTCATTCCTACATACCATTATAGTCGGTGTTCTTTTATGTGGCTAGCAGAGGACTTCCGCTCAGAACTTGGAAAGTGCATTCCGAAAGACAGACACAGGCGCAATAATTTTGCATGGCCACAGTCATGCTCAGTCACAAACATTCAACCACAAGACTATTATCTCAGTCTACTTTTTGGAACGTTGTTGTCCAGAAAAAACAAAAAAAAGTTGTGTTGTTCCGGCTGTGAAACGGAGACTGTTATTTTAAGGAAGGGGCATAACTTAAGAGTGTTTAAAAACAAAGTGCTCACGAAAAGAATCATGTAAATCGGTAATTCAGGAAGAACTCGATGATTTGCACCACGCCTAATATGAAGGCAGTGGATCAGAAGGCTTCTACGTGCAAATGGCAAATACGCCAAATGCATATGGAATTTTGGGTTGAAAACCTTTTGAGAAACGTCAAATTCGAAAACATTAGAGGATAACAAAGATAAGACTTGAAATTATAACGGATGTGAAGAGATCGTTGTCTTTATGGGTGTTAATGACATGTGAACTTGGAGGTTGATACCAATGTCTCGAGAAAAACATACTGTCCTCTTCATTACCGGTTTTCCGACGAAAATTTTGTACGTATTTTGTAATTTCTCCCATGCGTTCTACCTGACCAACCAATTTGGTATAGAGTCCAAATTAAGAATGAGTGGAGCTTCAGCACCAGGCCCCTTATACATCTTCAAAGAGTAGTAGAGCTTTCGCAGAGAGACATTGCTGACCAATTATTACAGTTCCCTAATTAAAATGTTATTACACGAATTGCTTTTAAAACATCAGTTGCAAAATACGATACAGCCTAGAGCTAAGAATTACCATGGCAACCGCAAAATGGAACGTATTGCGCAGTGCAGCCTAACTCCCACGACAGCCAGGAAAAACAAACATCACATACGAAGGAAGAACTTGCAAGCACTATTGGCATTTCATGCCGAACACAAGAACCATCCGAAGGCTCGCTTAAAACTGAATTTGACTTGATAATGAAACGCAAAACAAGACAAACACAACACAACAGATATCATCTTGTAGCTGTTCATTACGATGCCATATTTCCTTTGGCCAAAGACCGATGATGTAATAGGAGAAAATGCTTCTCCTCTACATAAATGGCCGTGTTGGTACGTAATTCATACCGTCGCTAGGAAACACTTCACTGCCATCCTTTGGCAGTCGTGTTATGTCCAGGGAACGTGGCTTTATTTTATACCAGTAGGATGTGGTCTAGCGGTTAGAACGCTGGCCTTGTAATCCTGGGGTCTCGGGTTCGATTCCCGGCGGTGCCCGAATTTTTAACTTGTGTTGGGCAAGGCCGTGGTCTAGGCAACACGGAGTTTTCCTCCGTGGCATCCCGACAATTACTCCATTCACACACAGAAGAAGGCAATGACAAACCACTTCTGGATCATCTGCCAAGAACGTATATGAACAGGTCCCAGTCCGAGAAAAGGATGGAAGGATCCTGTTCATACGGACCTGTCGTCAGACAGAACACTAAAAATAAATAAATAAAAGATGTGAGGTTCTCAAGGGGGTGAGTAGCGCCGTGTAGTCTGGTAGAAATCTACCAACGTTTCAGAGGTCCTTGCTGCCTCCGTCATCAAGACGATCATCGCGATGGGATCTGAAGGTGGAGGCAGCAAGGACCTCTCAAGACAGCTACATCGCCTCTTACTCCAAGTTAGGAGGGGAAGATGCATACAAAATCATCACCAGAGAATTCAGGTGGCCTGATCCCACTATCTAGGGTAATTTTGAGAGTGGTGATTTGCGTTGACAGATTCCACCTGTATCCCGCAGAAGTTCAAATCTGACATCGTACGTCAGGCCGGCCCATCCCTTTCATCTCACAATGTCAATAGGATTGTCCCCGCAAGCAAGAAATTTACCTCCAGTGCGTCCTGATTCTGAGAACTGACTTGGTCCATGATGATCCTCTGGCTTGTGACGCAGTGTGGACCCGTGGGTGGGTACAAATGTTTTGCGAGACATCGGTATCCACCAACAACTCCACACGTCGTCACAAACCAGACGGCCATCTTGAGAATCCTCACTGTAGTGAGAATCTCAAAAACCACGCACGTGTGGGGTCGACCTGACCTCATCACTGCGCGCCACCGAGTCACTGACTGTAGCAGAATTAAATCGTGTCTAATATTTCGGAACGCTAAGTGAGTCATGAGAGCCCTTCGATGGCCTTTAATATGTACATTATTTCAAATCGTCTCATCCTAATACGCATTCCCCCTTTTTCCAATAATGTTTACAGATAACAAGAATAATTACCGGATTAGTTTGTTCATTGTCTCAAAGTCGTGTTCTATGTTCGTGAGGAAATACACTTTCTAAAACACACTGTCTCCTTTGTATTTGGGGCGGCTCGTGAATTAGTAATACGGTATCAAAACATTTCAAGGTTTCCTTCAGTACGAGAGGCCGTTAGCGTGATTTAGGATTTCAAAATTTTACAACGATGCGATGACACCGGAAATTTTAAATCGTCTCTTACCTCAACGTGGAAGACACATTTAAAAGCCAGACAGAGAGAGAGAGAGAGAGATGAGAGCAAACAAGGCGCACGGATGCGCGCCCATAATGTCAAAGCTGCCTCCACCAGTCAGGCCACGACAGTCCTTTTTACGTCGTGATGGTTTCCTTACACTGCAGACTTTTGGCGGTGACAAGACGCTGACGTTTTGTGTCTTAGTGTTTAATTCTCCTTCGTTTCGCTTTTCTCTCCTTGTCCTCCTTTTGCTCCAAGTTCTTCTACGCATTTCCTCCTCCATCATTCTCGCCCTCCTTTCTGTTTCAATTTATTCTTTTCCTCTCCTTTACCCATCCTTTAACCACCTCTCCATTCTCTTTCATCGTCTTCTTCAAATTCTTCTTGTTCCTTCTACGTCTCCTCCATCTTCCTCTCTTCCTCTTTGAGTTAAAATTCAAAATTCCACACGAACGTATGGCAGGATAAACAGAATTACACCTGTTGTTATTTTCAATACCTTCAAACGTTTCGGTAAAGACGAAAGAATCAGTGAAGGAGCTGTGGAGTGTTTTGTTGAGTTCCTACTTCAGTTATTCACATCTAGGGCAGTGAATGTCTTCTATTAACACACCGACTCATCTACGAGAAGCGATAATAAGTGTAAATATACGCTGTCTCGTGTTTAATTAACACTAATGAAAGATGTTGAGCTGCAGAATTCTCTGTGCGAAAAACAGATTGCGCTTAGGCATATTAATTTAAGCAAATCTCTTTATTAAGTTTTACATGACTTGAAGTTTCGAGGTAACTAAATGGGGTAAAATCTTTTCGGGCAACGAAAATAAAAGGTGTAAAGTTTATAAAAACGAAAACAGGGTAGAAGAGACGTCGATTCCTGTCACGGATAGATGACGGTGCAGACGGGGAGCTACCGGGTCCCTCTCAGCTAACAGTGGTAGTGAAAAGACGAAGAAGCCATCAAGTACGAAAGATCAGCAGAAGACGCACAGCGGGTGGCGTGTCTCCACCCACGAACATTTCGTAACGCAAATTTCGCAGCGGTCGAGTTCCATTCCGTGGCGACTTCGTTTGCTTGAACCCTACCCGTTTCGGACGGTAAGTGACAAGGCTTCAGCGAGAAGTGATTACTTCTTGAATACTCCCTTGCCTGTTCAGGACCTTTGAAAAATGAGCTATTGACACAGAACATCGCCCGACATACAGAGCAACTCGGGAACTTGGCGCAAAAGCGATCTACCGCCTCTCCTCTCCACTTTGGACACGAGAAGCACAAAGCGAACGCACGATGTTGAGTTCGTGTCCACGATAATGTTCCTTTTTCGTGTTCGGGAGGTCTCAGGTTCAAATCTCAGCCTGGACACCGGTTATCCTGGGTTTTTCGTGATATTCTTCAGTCATTCGAGGCAAAAACTGGAATAATGCCTTAAAATAGGCCATGGCCAATCCCTTCCACGTCCTTTCCAATTCATCAAACATCCTATAATTCGATGCTATAGTCCCTATAGTCAGAACTATCGACTACGTCGTTAAATATCACGCAAGGAATTTCATGCACCAGTTGAGCGACTATCAGCGTCGGAAGACATAATATATTTACGTATTATGATACAGACCCACAAATTTGGTTTCCAGAGGATATTTATAAAAGCAGTACATAAAAATTGAAATCAGCAAAACGCACCAGTCTCTTGGACATGTGCTGTTTTTGCGAAAGACGCTTCAATTTCTCACTGGCTCCACGTGATTGAGGTATGAATAGCTCTGTGATTGAGAGCCGTGCAGAAACAAAACTGCGCGTCTTCGCGAACACGGGCTCGACTTTTGCTTTGCGCGTGACCTTTTGGAGAACAGTGGTAACTACATATACCACTCACTTTAAACATTCAGTATACCTGCGCTTTGCCCAAGCAGTTTATTTACGAGTTTCTTATGATTCTCACTGTAAACAGCGATTATTTCCTTAAACAGCGTTAACCAGTCGATGTTTTGCAATGGTTAAGTGTGGAGTTTTCTTCGCGGTACGGGCTAAATTCTTAAAATTTATTTAGACGAGCTTAAGCTTCAGAGAACGGTATTTAAGGGATGAGACATTGGAAATATTTCAAGGGATCTTAGTCCAGACAGCCTGCCTCCTATCCGATGGGTATCGGGGGTCCTTTCCCCGGGCCGCGCGGCCGGGGTGTGACGCTAACCACTCACCCCCACCCAGTGTCGAGGTTAAGAATGAGCTCCTACATGGCGAGTAGCGGGCTAGCTTTACTCACTCCCCCATCTGCATTCGGGGGTAGATGCCACGTTTAATAAAAGGGCTTCATCTATGTAATGCATTATCTGAAGTACTGAACGTGAAAAATGAAAATCAATAACGTACTGAGAATCACAACGCATCTGGGAAGTCCTGTGTACGGGAAACATGAGTAACTACAACAATCCGCTCCCACGCACAACCTTTAAATCTTCGCGAAGCAGAAAACCGTTATTTACATTTTTTTAACTGAGTTGCTATTATGTAAGAGTTTTCTCAGGACACTAATTTGCTCTACCATTCCTCGTCATGAACAGTTGATGTAAAACGGCACAGAAACTGAAAGTTGTTGACATGCAATTTAAATTTCTGACGATTCCAGACTAACACCCACTGCAAGCTAATGTAATAAGGAGCGACAGGTTACATCCTCATGGTTGAGGCTTTACTTTTCCCATCAAAGCACGAAATGCGGAAACATCTGCGCATCGAGATCTCCGGTTGTATAATTGCCGGGGGAAGTCAAGAGATTGCGCTACATTCAACACTGCGAATAACACATCATTGTTCTGTAAATCTTAACTGAATGAGAGATTATTCAAATTTAAACGTCAAATATGTTATGTAAATGCTCGTGAATATGTAAAACCTTAACAGACCATTCGTCAGTTGTTCGTGACATTCTTATAAGAAAACAGAAAACCACAGCACGACCTTCAAAATTAGGAGCCTTGTGCATCCACCTTCCATCTTTACAAATTATCTTCCTAACATCCATTTGATTGTGGCTATTAATCCTAAGCTAGAAGAGGTTTCGCCTCAAAACATCTGTGCCTGCCAAGTTTTAATGTCCTGAAAGCGATTGTGCCATTTCGGATGCAGAGGTCATAGAACTTCGAAACGGACAACAGGAATAGTTGCACTCTGTGAGGTACAGATCTGGAAGGATACACAAGTGACTTATTTAAAGGTTCCTCAACAAAATGTGCCTTCAGGAAATGAGGAAAACCAAAGGAACTTCAGTCAACTCCAACCTGATACTTTCATACTGCTACAGGTATGCCAACTTGCTAGATCCAAACTTGTTCGTAATCCATTAGATCAGCGTTTCTCAACCTATGCTACGCGTATCACTGGTGGTACGCGTGCCAACGACGAGTGGTACGCTAAGAAAGGAAATCAAAAGATAATATTAACATAAATAACTTTTCCCTGAACGCATTTGGTTAGTGGTACATTTAATGTGTTAAATTAGAATTAGTGGTACGCCTGCGACAAAGGTTTAGAATCCCTGCATTTGATTGTTCGGGCGATGAAGACTGGGAACAACACACACAGCCATGAGCTCCCCCTTACACGTTCACTTGTGAACAGACTGGAACAGAATGGCAAAGTATTGTGTTGAGAGATTTCGGGTTTTCTGGGCGTTTCAGGTACAAACTGTTGTCTTAAGCCCATTACCTATGGCTAGGAACTAATCTGCCTAAATGGATTACTATGCATAATTAAATGCCTAATTAATATGACATACACTTGACAAATTGGCTCATTAATGCATTAATTGAACTACAAAGCAGGAAAATAATTCCGTATTGCAGATTCATTCTTGAAACACTGACGATAACCCGAATATTCATCACACAATTCACAAAATCCCATTGCTACTGGGTCCTGCCTAAAGCCATATGAATGTAGTCCATACCCTATCACACCATTCTCCAATATCTACGTTAATACTACCCTCCCACTTGCGATAAGTACCCCGAAGGATCTACTATTCTCTTGAGGCGTCCTGATTAAATCGTCGAAATCCTTCCTCATCCCTATACACTCTCGCTGTATGAACTCAATCGCATAAACCCTGAAGCTCCTCAGTACGTAACTTACACCGTGTTCCTGACACTTCCCCCCCCCCCCCCGCATGTGTGTCCAGGCATCGTCAAAGAACTTTCTTTCCGTCCTAAAGCCTCCCCGTACATGTATGGCCATCACATGGCAAGTGACAGGGATTCAATACCCAAAGCGTTAATGTCTGCAATTAACACCGTGTTACTACACGTTATTCCAGCGAAATAAAAGTGTTGCGTCACTTGTCAATACATCATCAAGCATCAATTCTTTCTTAAGCGCCTCGTAATAAATGCAAGTTAAGAAATACACAAAGCACACCTTCAATGTCTATGATTGACTTCAGCATTCATTCTAAACACAAGGGATTATTTCTTAAACTTTATTTTGTCGTACTCGGGAAACAAATTGAAGAATAAAAGTGATACAGAAATTATCTTAAGCCACGGTGGTCTAGCGGTTAGAACGCTGGCCTTGTAATCCTGGGGTCTCGGGTTCGATTCCCGGCGGTGCCCGAATTTATAACTTGTGTTGGGCAAGGCCGTGGTCTAGGCAACACGTAGTTTTCTTCCGTGGCATCCCAACAATTACTCCATTCACACACAGAAGAAGGCAATGGCAAACCACTTCTGGATCATCTGCCAAGAACGTATATGAACAGGTCCCAGTCCGAGAAAAGGATGGAAGGATCCAGTTCATATGGACCTGTCGTCAGACAGAACACTAAATAATAATACAAAGAATTAACTTATAACGATGCAGAATTGAGTCATTCAGCACAGTTAAGCTATTGCCCTCAAAGGACTTAAGATTGGCAGGAAATGTAGACCGCATAACACATGGAATACAAGCAGAAATGATAGGAATGAAGTGTCTTTAACTGCACACCACACGACTTTGCAAATCTGAACAGTGTAGAGATTATGAAACACAAAATTAAAATTCCTCCTACTTTCACGAGTCCCGGCTTCCTAATCGTCTAAGTTACCTCCAACTGCCCGAGAAATAACGAGATATTTTATTAGTTAGCGGGTTCAGTTACTGAGTAAATTGTTTAGTTCGTCAGATGATACATGGTCACATTTTCAAGATTACCCAACAGAAAGAAAGTGGAAGACATAACAGATCTTGCGAATTGTAGTCTGACGAACGAGTGACAACAACCTTGAACTAAAATTACACAGCGTCTTTCCTAAATTACATCCTACAGCACTGCTCCGAGGGTCTCAGGTTGATGAAGTTCGTTTACAGACCACAGAGCCATTTAGTTTCGCAGCGTTTAACGATGTCCAGGGTCACACAAGCTCCTGAAGACGACTGCCTTCTGAGACGCAGCTCTGTGTAGTCGAGTAGAAAAAGACCGATGTTTCACAGATACTTAATGCCTCCATCATCAGGGCAATGAGTTTTTAGCGACCTATAATGAACAGGTTTCTCACACGCGGTAATGCTTGAATAAAGTTTTCGGTTCAAATCCCAGCTGTCATTAAGAATTGTTCGTGTTTTAACAGCTGCTATTCGATATATTAGCGTCCACCCCGTGTAAATGGAGACTTCTACCAGGAACTCATGCCGAAACATGCTGCAGTAACAACGGGACCGATTAACGGGGTTCATGCTAAAAAGCTATAACAGACCGTCAACGTCAAACATGAAACTTAGCTTTGTAACTACTGCTGAGGTATAACTTACGAATTCACTTAAGCCACTTAACAGGTTTTCGAAACAAAACGTGGAAACGGACAGATGTTACGCCCCTGTTATAACTTTGTCTTGGGCTCTTTAGAAAAAAAACCTCGTTAGCAGACAGCCCATTCTACTGCAGAAGCCGGCATGAATATGACAGCGACGCAGTCTCGCCGTAATTGGGACAAGGACGCATTTGTAGTGCAGAGCAATCAGTCTCCATCACCGCATTCAGCAGTTACGTTACCGTCAGGAACAGAAATTAAGATTCTACAAAACTCAGATTTGATTTGTCCTTGGCCCACTCCTCCACAGTTCGCAATTTGTATGTGAATTTGTCCGACTCTAAATAATATTTAACAATCATGCTCCTTGCTCTGAGAAAAAACATGTCACAACGCAGTTATAAAGCGCAGAAGTATGACATTCAGGAATTTTTCGCTGTTTATAGCAAGGACTAGATAAAACTGAAACATTACATGGACGGTAAAGCACGTGGTACACGCACTTACCATTACCCTTTAAAGCTTTAAGTCGACTGAAGTCTACAACACGTGATCCCATCGAAGAATATCACGGAAATGATTATTAATTTACAATTCCTTCCCTTTTTATATAATTTCTTCAATAATCTGTTCATCAGCCTAGATCTTAAATCAAAACTCACTCACATTTTAACTACTGTTTTACGAGCAAAATAAATATTGGCTACAGTTCGGATTCCTTCTGCTGCGAGTAAGAGGATGTCTTCAGGGACGTTGCGTAGAGTAGCCTGATAGAGATAAACCGACGTTTCACAGGTTACTACCAAGCCACATGGCGTGACAACCCAGAATACATTAGTATTCAAAATATATCGCAGTTTCCTCCCACGAGCTGACACTTCACAGTGGGAAGTTCAACGCGCGGCCCGGCCCAGAACAATTTAATGAACTTGGTCGTGGGCGAACATTTATGGCATCGATCACCCGTCAGCGAGCGTTCACTTCACCGTTCGAACAGCAAATTCGAGTATTCAGAAAGATCAGTAACCCTTGAATTTATCCAAATCTTAACTAATCGCCTGTAATTTAATCCGCGATTCTAATACTATTTATACGTCGCACCGAAGCCGCGTCATCTGACAAAGATAATTTCATTTTTGCATTAATCACGGCGTAAAAATCCGATACTAAAATACATAACGTTGTAACATACACGTTCGTAGCATGTGAATATAAAAGATTATACATAATTTGTATGCCCATCATGTCATGTTACATGCTAAAGAAATTAAACTCGTCTAAGAACCTAATTTCTGTTCATCCGGTTAAGCAATCGACTGCCTTTCATAGACACCGAATGTTCATTACCGTGTTACCAACAGCCTACCTATGGTCGGTGTCCTGAACAGATTAATCCAATCCACGAGTTCAGAGCAGGAATTTAAGATCCGTATTAATAATATCATTCCGCTTACACATAGATCTATCCTCCAGGTTTTCCGACTGAAACTTTGTTTCTGTTTCTCACAACTCCAACGAATGTTACATGTCCCGCGTTAGCTAATTCTCCATAATTTTATAACAACTTCATTACGTGCCGTATGGGAAAAAATGCCACTTCAAACATTAAAATTAAGTAGTTTCGGTGTTTATGGGTTAAGACGTGCGTGTAAGCCAAGTGTCAACAACGATCACAAACATATTCCAGTTCGCTGGGATCAGAAATCTATAAATCTCTCTGTCCTCAACTTCTTTGCGTCTAGTGCGGTATGGTACAGTACGATGAGTGAAAGTCGAATGGACTGGAACAACGCTGTGTTTAATACAGTATCCAAATCGAACGATGTGAATCTTCAGCATCCTCACACACACACAGAGGTGAAAATACACTTTGGGATCCCACTCCCTGCTTTCCCCCCTCCAATTTCTCTCTCCCAGCCTCGTTGAAACCATTTAGTGAAATTATTCCCACCACAATCACATAATACCTGACGTCACTCTTAGTAACCGAAGTTTAAGACAGTTTCAGACCCAGATATTTCTCCTCACACCATAAAACAGCCAATCAGAAAACTGACTATGGAGGTGGGTTGCGTACTATACCGCACGATTTATTAACACCCCCTTACCCTCTCTTGAAGAAGCGTATGGTTCGGATTCTCTGGGTGTCTTGCTAGGAAGCCCTTCTTTGTATAAATACTGGCGGAGGGCTAAAGGTAGCATCAGTCTGGCTTGTGGTTGCCTTCAAGATACACCAAGTGGAGCTTCACGTCCAGGCGAGGTAAGGACCAATGTGTGCGAACCATGCAATACCGGAAGAACACTGGCGTTTTGGACTTTTACAAAGTTCGGTGGTTATAAACAGACATGAAAATTTATTGAAGTAAACATGAAACGCGCGGCCGATACAGTAGACTTCTTTTCTCTCCACCAAATACGTTCGTCGTGACTTTGATTTGGTCACTGGGGTTGTCGGCTTCGCTTTTCCTCGACGCCCGTCATGATAAAGACGTCGCTAGATTCATACTTACTTAAGATCCTTCAAATGATGATCAGCTTACAGACAAGACTGGTTAAACGAATGGCCTCTTGCTACACAAAACAATGCAACATAAAACAGCAGATGCAGTCACACATCAGTGAGACGAACTGGATTCGAACACGCGAACTCAATATTCAACAAATCCAAGAAATTATGCGAATTTCTTATGATCGAAACCAAAATGTCAATTTTTGTCACAATCTAATGACTCCGTAAATGCCACATCGTACACAATAAAAAAACCAAAATCATTTTACTCCATTAGACATAAATACACCTTAGAGAAAAATTATTAAACCACCAATAAGCCTGCTTGTTCGTGTTCTGTATTCGTCTCTTAAAGAATTCGAAGGCCTGTTCTTGTAGTCGCTACTAGGCCCTATCCGCAGTCAGTTTAATCCACTCCCCATTCTCACACACTTTAAGATCAATTTTAATATTATCCTCGTACGTAAGCACAATTCTCCCAAGAGGTCTTATCTCTTCTGGTCCTTAAATTAATTTCTTACTCGTTTCTCACCTCCCACCATGTTGGTCTGCTGTACCCCCCTCCTAAACATCAAATCTCACTCGATTTAATCACATTTGTAAAATCTGATGAGTGCGAATTATAAACCCCCGGTATTTGATTTGGCGTTGTCAAGACGGTAACGATGTCCACTCTGGTCTTCTGGGCTGTAACGCCGTGTGGACGTTTCGGTGGATACGAGCGTTTCGGAGGAAAATACTACCTCCAGCCCTGAAGATGGAGACAAGATATTCCTCCGAAACGTTTCTGCCTCTCTACGAGTATACACGGCGTTACAACCGAGAAGACCCAACATCCACACGAAGCTCTTAAATATGTAATTGTATTGCAGTTTAAGGCTGGTACGATTCCAGGGTATACGAATATGTGACTTCTGGGTTCGAATCCTACTTAGGGTACGGCTCTACGTGTCTTTTTCGATTCTGATCATAGCTTTACCGTTCTGCCATACGCCATCTCACCTTGCAGAAAATAACATGCGTAAATAATTACTGAAATGACTCCTAATACTCACAAAATCCTATAAAAATGGTAACGAAACCACTCGCAGTAAAATAACACACGAAATTACAAATTTTTGATAATTCTTCTGTTACAGAAGCTGCGCCAAGCATGAAGGCGTGTTCACTGGTTATAGGTACGTACACTAATTCTTATTATTATTATTATTATTATTATTATTATTATTTAGTGTTCTGTCTGACGACAGGTCCATATGAACAGGATCCTTCCATCCTTTTCTCGGACTGGGACCTGTTCATATACTTTCTTGACAGATGATCCAGAAGTGGTTTGCCATTGCCTTCTTCTGTGTGTGTGTGAATGGAGTAATTGTTGGGATGCCACGGAGAAACCGGGGAAGCCCCCGGAGGAAAACTCCACGGCCTTGCCCAACACAAGTTATAAATTCGAACCCGAGACCCCAGGATTACAAGGCCAGCGTTCTAACCGCTAGACCACCTCATCTTATTATTATTAGTGTTCTGTCTGACGACAGGTCCATATGAACTGGATCCTTCCATCCTTTTCTCGGGCTGGAACCTGTTCATATACGTTCTTGGCAGATGATCCAGAAGTGGTTTGCCATTGCCTTCTTCTGTGTGTGAATGGAGTAATTGTTGGGATGCCACGGAGAAACCGGGGAAACTCCATGTTGCCTAGACCACGGCCTTGCCTAATTCTTAGACAGTTAAAATAACAATGTAATTAATTTCTATTCAACTGACGCGGTAAGATCCTCTGAAACGTCGGTCAGTTCTTACCAGACTTCATACATTTATCGTTCCCTCCACCTTCCTCCAATTCAGCATTTTAATATATAAGAAGCATATAAATTCGTCATTAAGTTCATTTAACACGTATGTTTCTGAAGAGGAACGTAAAGCCAACGATGATTATGTCAACGACAAGAGAAATGTTCTACTTCCCACGTTAAGTACGTTGCTTTGTGCTATCGCATTCTCTAGACTGCCAGCTGAGACGAGAAATAGGTGACGAAAGAAGGAGATTGGCAAAAGATAAGTCACTGGTGACTAAACCGTTTTCAGGTTTTCTAAACGACCGTGCGAATGGAGGAAAACAAGACAAAGCTATAGAACAGAATATGACGTAACGTCTTTTCCATGAGAGTGAAAGCTAACACCTCTTCTCTTTACAGTCCACAATTAATTAGATGCTTTACTTATTTTATAGAATTAACATTTCAAAACATTCACACAGCCAGCTTACATGCTTCTCCTTGCTTCACTTGTACGAATTAAAAGCAAGAATTATACGACAAATTCTGAGATACAATGACGTAACAGGGAACCTTTCGGGCATGCGCACATTAAATCAGGCGATAACAATTCGAAACATGGCCGAGCGACCGGTATACAGCCTGACTGTTTTACTTAATCTCTCAAAGAGAGTTAATTTGTGTTACTTTAAACAAGATATATCAGCTCCACCACAGTTCATAAACATTTATAAAAATTAACAGACGCTAAGTAACATCCGCAGTCGATATGGCGATGCTTAATTACGAGTTGCCCAAATCAAGAACAATAAAACGTCTCTTGAAATCAACCCAAAGCCTTAGCGTGAGGGAGACACCAGTTTCTGGTATCTCAATTTAAAGGCTGACAATAAATACCGCGTCGTGACAGATTCCTCCACATACCACCTCCCGTCAGGCGATAACTTGCTCTAGAATTGTGTATCAGTTCTACACAAAACGTTAAACAACCGTGTTATTATCTGCAACAAGCCTGTATCATCCTTTGGAATCCTGCAGTGCAGTGAACCAAAGGTAAGTGATTTAAACGATAAAATTTGTGGCCCAAAAAGTAACAAGATGTTTCATTTTCTCTGTTCCAGTGCTTTTGGCGATAGGTCGGACAGCTGTGGTAAGTTCTGGTCACAACCTGACTCCAAAAATTGTCCCCACTTCTGCAACGCCCTCTCTCGCTAACTGACCACGCACTCTCTCTCCAACAGACACAAGATGGATACACATACAAACGGCCCGAGAACCCTTTAGTCCCTGGAGGGCCTAGTACGCCACAGCCCGGTGGACCTCAAGGGGGTTACCCGTCTGGTGGACCATCTACTGGAGGACCCGGTGGATTCCCCTCTGGACCATCAGGTGGACCTCAAGGGGGTTATCCATCTGGCGGACCATCAGCTGGAGCGCCCGGTGGATTCCCCTCAGGACCTTCCGGTGGACTTCAAGGGGGTTACCCGTCCGGTGGACCATCTACTGGAAGACCCGGTGGATTCCCCTCTGGACCATCAGGTGGACCTCAAGGGGGTTATCCATCTGGCGGACCATCAGCTGGAGCGCCCGGTGGATTCCCCTCTGGACCTTCCGGTGGACTTCAAGGGGGTTACCCGTCTGGTGGACCATCTACTGGAAGACCCGGTGGATTCCCTTCTGGACCTTCCGGTGGACCTCAAGGGGGTTATCCATCAGGTGGACCCTCTACTGGAAGGCCCGGTGGCTTCCCTTCTGGACCTGCCGGTGGTGGACCTCCAGGGGGTTATCCGTCTGGTGGACCATCTACTGGAAGACCCGGTGGATTCCCCTCTGGACCATCAGGTGGACCTCAAGGGGGTTATCCATCTGGTGGACCATCAGCTGGAGCGCCCGGTGGATTCCCCTCTGGACCTTCCGGTGGACTTCAAGGGGGTTACCCGTCTGGTGGATCATATACTGGAGGACCCGGTGGATTCCCCTCTGGACCTTCCGGTGGACCTCAAGGGGGTTACCCGTCTGGTGGACCATCTACTGGAAGACCCGGTGGATTCCCCTCTGGACCATCAGGTGGACCTCAAGGCGGTTATCCATCTGGTGGACCATCAGCTGGAACACCCGGTGGATTCACCTCTGGACCTTCCGGTGGACCTCAAGGGGGTTATCCATCTGGTGGACCATCTACTGGAGGACCCGGTGGATTCCCCTCTGGACCATCCGGTGGACCTCAAGGGGGTTACCCGTCTGGTGGACCATCTACTGGAAGACCCGGTGGATTCCCCTCTGGACCTACCGGCGGACGTCCAGGTGAATTTCCTTCTGGACCTTCAGTCGGCGGGCCACAAGTGACCGGTCAATTCCCCACCGGGCCATCAGGCGGTAGACCTCAAGGTGAATTTCCGATTGGTGGACCTCAAGGGCCCGGCGGCTTCCCAGGTGGTTTTCCTGGTGGCCAAGGCGGCACAGAGGAAGACACATACAATGAAGGCGATTACTCTGCCATTCCGGGCGAGCCTGGGAATGATTACCCTATCTACGCTGAGATCCCTTCGACATCCTTCAAGTGTGACCAACAGAGCTTCCCCGGTTATTATGCCGACGTAGAGACACGGTGCCAAGTTTTCCACGTCTGTGCCAACAACAAAACCTACGACTTCCTGTGTCCCAATGGCACAGTCTTTCACCAGCAATACTTCGTCTGTGTCTGGTGGGATCAGTTTGACTGCAACAGTGCCCCTAGTCTGTACGGGCTGAATGAGTTCATCTATGATTATTCCAAAATTGGCGGACCTCAGGGTCCTGGTGGTTTCCCAGGAAGTATCCCTGGTGCTGAAGGCCCAGGTGGACCTACTGCAGGGTACCCGGGTACAGCACAGGGTGGTCCGGGAGGGCCTAGTGGACCTGGAGGTTTCCCACCTGCTGGAGGGTACCCAGGCGCAGGACAGGGCGGGCCCAGTGGCCCTGGAGGCACAGGTGGACCTAGCGGAGGGTACCCAGGTGCAGGACAGGGAGGTCCCAGTGGTCTCGGAGGTCCTAGTGGAGCAGGTGGCAGACCCGGGGGTTTTCCAGGCGCTGCAGGTCCCGGTGCACCTACCGGAGGGTACCCAGGTGCAGGACACGGTGGTCCCAGTGGTCCTAGCGGATCTGAAGGCAAGCCTGGAGGTTATCCAGGTGAAGGAGTAGGTGGAGGTTATCCAGGTGCTGGGCAGGGAGGCCCAAGTGGTGCTGGAGGGTTCCCAGGAGCCAGCCGTCCTGGAGGTCAGACTGCCGGATTCCCAATTTCGGGGGGACCAAGTGGGCCACCTAGTGCGCCATTATCCGACACACAGTTCCCACCTGGTGGAGGCGCTCGACCATCTCAGCCGAACAGAGACTACCTACCGCCTTACAACGGATAACGATTTGATAACAACGACCAACAGGTCTTACTAAATGTACATAAGTTTCTGAGATCAGTATTCACAAATCCATATTTTTGTTGTGTAGCCTTGGAGCCCCCAAAAAATATCTGGCATTGCTTAACTCGTACGTCAGCGTTTAAGACCTACGAGACAATTTCAAAACGGTTATAGAATCGGTTCTTGCTCACAGATGGCATTCCCGTTTAATCACAAATTACACACAGAAGTTTTCGTTTTTAGTTTAAGAACGAAAACATCATATTTAGTAAACGAAAAAATATACACAAATTCGACAATTTTTTTTTTACATTTGCGCCACAGAATTAAATAAATGGCTGCGAAAATATGTCCAGTGTTGAGAAATGATGCATCAAAATAACGCGTGAGTTTGGAACACACCGTAAAGTAGTTCAAAATGATTCTAGAAAATGTATTAACTTATTTTTTGTATTTCTCACTTGCCAATCCGCTTCTCATTTTCCTAAGTCTCATTTTGAGGTTGTTTTTTTATAGTACCACGTCTCATCTTGTAACTGTTGTCTTGCTGATAGAACTATCTAGTTTCGTTCCTGCTGCAGTGTAAATGTTTTGCTTTAGAGATATTATATTTTTTTATTTTCGTAACCTGTACAGACCTTATAAATCCTTCAGTTTCTGGAGGATTGTGTTGCCATGTATTTTATGTGAAATAAAGGATGTTCCTTTAACACATAACCCACGTGATTAATTTCGTACAAACCCTTTGGCAGAAAAAATACACCACCGCTGATATTCCCTCCGTGATGTTCCCTTGAAGTGAGGGGCCAACTGGACTTACAAACATGTCTGGAGGGACTGAGAGAAGGCATCTCAACCATGACAATCGATATCTGGGTCAACATCTTAACCCACGATCTCCCTAATACAAATCACAAAACGGTGAATGACTTATCTCCAATATAGAGGCGCGAGATACACTACATAACTTTCCCACTTCAACGGGGGTCCCTCCACGTCTCGGCACCGAACGAACGTCACTTCCGCCTTGAATTCATCAAAATTTTGGTGAAAATCACAAATTCTGAAGACTCTGTATTCTAAGAGCCTCTGATTCATTGCTATAACGTTATAATCTGCCACGTAACACATAAATCGTGGCCCATTAAAATCGATTTCCCGTGATGTAAGCGCACTTTCGAATCGTCACTTATTTAACTCGTAATGACCTATCTGTCCAATAACAATGTTTCTCTTCGCCTCAGGACAGCGCCACATTCCCAAGTCACATAACACAGCAACCTTTTGGGTCATGTTGAGGTCAACTTCCGGCAACTTCATATTCTTGCTTCATTTAACTAATTATCCTTTCCATAAGCGTATTAATTGTAAGCAGGAAGTAAAAACCAGTTACATGAAAATACTAGGTATCAGATACAACACATTACAACCATCAATCCTCGAAAGGCAACATGAAGTGTATTTAGAATTCATTTTAGAATGTGAATTTGCTCATAAATACCTGGAACATTCTCCTTGAAACAGGCACCTCTATTGTCAACATAAACCAGGCAGTAAATCGCATGCAGCTTCACAAATGACAAACCAGCATTTAGACCCAAAAGGCCACTGTTTGCCCTGGTATTATGAAGGTAACGCTATTAATATAAGAGGCTTCCCGAATTAACATGCCCAGGCATATATGATATCAGCTGAGTACTCTAATCCAGTGGTATTCAACTTAGGGTACGCGAAGCTATCTTAGGGGTTACGTAAAATTTAAAAAATATATATATTATTTTATGATAAACACTGAATAATCAGTAATGTAATTTATTTAATTTATTTTAGATGTAGATTATATAATATGTAAAACTTGAATTATACACCAACAACTTTGGGGGTACAAAGTTGAAGAGAAATTATATCTGGGGGTACGCGAAGACATCTTAGGGGGTACGTGAAATTTAAAAATATATTATTTTACGATAAACACTGAATAATCAGTAATGTAATTTATTTAATTAATTTTAAATGTATATTATATACTATGTATAACTTGAATTATACATCAACAACTTTGGGGATACAAAGTTGAAGAGAAATTATATCTGGGGGTAAGCGAACAAAAAACGTTGAATACCACTGCTCTAATCGTATACGCCTTCTAACTACTTTTAATTTCGACTGTGTTCAGAAACAAAAGGACACGTTCTATTATAAGCATTGAAAGGCTTTCTACAAACACACACCATCTGTTGACGAAATAAATATTTACTTATGTCCAAATTTTAACGTACTGAGACACAAATCTGTATTTAAATTGCATTTCTGTACATATCTGTAAACTGGCCGTATATATTTATTCCATATTCCATTTGGTACCCATGGAAGGCACACTTCTATCCACAAATCAATCTATTAAACTGAATAACAAAGATTAATAAAGATGGTTTCAGTAACCTCCTTTGTATCTGGTTCAACGCCATCAAATACAGTCACTCTGTTTTAACTTCAGTAAAATTCCTATTTATACTGCGTTATTATGTGGGCAGAAGAAATGGGCCTAAGTCTTGTTGCACAGACACGCATTCTACAACACCACATCCATCTTCACAAGAATTGTACAAAACGGGCCTTTGTATTCGACGATCCTTGGAACGAAAAATGTGTCTAGCAGACATTAAACTCTTGTAACACATATGAGGGGCAGAAGTGGTCATTGCCAAGTTTGGTGGAATGTGGTCACGACAAGATGCTGTCAGGTTTTATTGAAACCACCGCTGAACGTCAATTACCTGAGCGCATTATGAAAAACACTGACAGCATCTTGCTATGGGCATGACCTAACGCAAATAAGACAGGAAAATGAGCAGATCACTACAGTCCGCGACGCGAGTAAGCGAAACCAACATAATCTCACAAACGTCGAATAATGAACACAATTCACGAATCCTTTAACTGATTCATCATCGACCGATCTTCACGATGGTCCACAATGATTAAGGAATACGATCCCTGAAACCTTTCAACATTTTAAAACCCAGTGGTAACTATATGTACCACCTGCTTTAACATTCAGTAAATTCTGTATTTAGTATTCATTTGTTTCGTATAATCCTCAATGCAAACAGCGATTACTCCCTCAAACAGCTTTAATCAATTGGCCGTTGTCAAGGAGGAGTGTTTTCTTTGAGGTACGGACTGAATGTTCAAAGGCTAATAACGCTAATCGACCCTTGATCAGAGCCGCATTGCCCAGGGAATTCTCTCTCCACTCATCTGAAGGTAACGTCCCTGACAGTCCACCCCAGTTAACATCACGCCCTCAAATAAAATATATAAAACTAACACGCAACCGAGAGATTAGAATTGATGCTTCATATTCGGGAGGTCTCGGGTTCAAATCTTGGTACGGAAACCGGCGATCCTGACTCAGAGCTTCAACAGACCTCAAATTCCTTAAAATACAGCTCTACGCCAAATTTTGTAATGACCAGATGAATTGAAGTCCCTCTGCTCAAGAGTCAGTTCACTGCGCAGGTCTGGAGCAGTCACATGTTCGCCGTACCCGGATGAGAGATCTGTCACGTTCAGGCCAGAATCAGAACGAAAAGCGTGGGAGAGTTTCTGAATCATGAAGTGTACACATGCTGTGTCCTTGCGATATAAGGCACAGCTGTGAAACGAGGGGCCCTCGGCGCATGACCCATGAAATATCACGCAAGCCGCGATTTCCTTTTCGCCTTTCTATCTTCACAGTCCCTCAAACTTCCTCGCTCCCTCTAGTTCATCTCCCTGTCTTCCTTCGTTCCTCTGTGTGGTCTTCTATTTCAACCATCCAAGCGAAATTCACGTACTGTCTTGAATAATACCAAAACAAAATCATTTAGATTTTTTTTTGACAGGTCCATATGAACAGGATCCTTCCATCCTTTTCTCGGACTGGGACCTGTTCATATACGTTCTTGGCAGATGATCCAGAAGTGGTTTGCCATTGCCTTCTTCTGTGTGTGAATGGAGTAATTGTTGGGATGCCACGAAGGAAAACTCCGTGACGCCTAGACCACGGCCTTGCCCAACACAAGTTATAAATTCGGGCACCGCCGGTAATCGAACCCGAGACCCCAGGATTACAAGGCCAGCGTTCTAACCGCTAGACCACCTCATCTTATTATTATTTAGTGTTCTGTGTGACGACAGGTCCATATGAACAGGATCCTTCCATCCTTTTCTCGGACTGGGACCTGTTCATATACGTTCTTGGCAGATGATCCAGAAGTGGTTTGCCATTGCCTTCTTCTGTGTGTGAATGGAGTAATTGTTGGGATGCCACGGAGGAAAACTCCGTGTTGCCTAGACCACGGCCTTGCCCAACACAAGTTATAAATTCGGGCACCGCCGGGAATCGAACCCGAGACCCCAGGATTGCAAGGCCAGCGTTCTAGATTGGTTACATCAAAATATTATTCTTTTTCAGATGGAAATATTTTCGACGAAACATCGTAGCTACTACGAACCACGCTACAAAAACGCAATGCATTCCCCCCACCCCTCAAAAAAAAACTTAATTGCAGATAAAAATTTCTTTACACGAAAAGTATCTCAAATTATCAGCGTCGCATTTAACGTCAAAGTCATAATTTAATTTCCTCACACCACATAAAATTCAGCCACTGCAACAAAGCTTAAGAAATCGACTTTTTATTCGCAAAATCGTTTGCGAGATTCTAGAGCAAAAAACATTTAACACTACATAAAAACAAACCTTTCATAGCCGCAGACTTAGAATTCATCGGTAAGGACCGAGGAAGACTACGAGACTTTCGGGCGAGAAGCCCAGTGTCTCAATGCAGACTCAAACAGAATACGTCCCCCCCCCCCCCCCAAAGAAAAACTACTTCAATTCGCTCGTCACTACAAATACGGCTTACGAAATATGTTTATGTAATAATTTACGGTTCTCGTGATGCGTTCTTAATTACGTTATGGCGACTCATATACCCTTATGATGAGCAAATTACGATGAAGTACTGATTTGCGTGCCACTCACTATTAATCCCCACTGCTTAATTTAATGAAGACGAGATGCATTAGCTACGGTTACAGCGTGTTAGACGTGCGTATGGACTAATTACGGCACCTCTAATATGATTCTTAGGAATTCGACACAGTGAAAGCGAAGTTTTGACATTTTTGAGACACGACCTAACATTCTGAAGACCTCCACACATTAACGCAATAACAAATCAGGCTCAGTCGCTGTTTCTCGTTATTACCACTGTAATTATATTTTCGCCATCGGTTATAAAAGAAATCAATCACGCAGATCGGCAAAGGTTGCCAACTTCTATAATTACGTATCCACTCATTCACGACTCTTACACGTCCGCCATTTTCATTCTTCTGGTCACTTCTCGCGTTCAATTGTTCAGACGTGGGAGGGCGATAACAATGTTCATCTCATATTCTCTGCGGCCACGAATACATTATTACTCGCATGCCAGCAGCGTTACAACTTACAGCGAGACAAAATTATTATACTGTACAGGACATCCATGTACAGTAACTGCCACAAGTTAAAACACAAAGCACAGACACGTCAATTGAAATTGAAGTTCCCGAACTGTTTTACTGTAAGCTGTTTCATACATAATCCAATCTGTGCTTTAAATTCAATATAGTTAAAAACTTTAAAAATGAATTGTCATAAACTTTTTCGATGCATACGTGAACATACATAATAATAAGATCAGCAAATTTATAGCAAAACAAACTTTCTAACAGAGTCACAAAACAAAAAATATGTTAACAATGATTTGGAGCTTGCTAAACTGATCATGTGACAATGAGGGACAACAATGGGGAGCTTTTACTTTTAGGTAACACAACAATGACCAAAAAATTTATGGTTAAAGTAATGTGTAACTCCAAGCTTTTCAATACAGCAGTAACTATAAATTCTTTTTCTTCATATTGTTACAGAAGAAACAATTACAGAAAGCCGGGCATGACGAAACAGAAAAGAAAATTTTATTTCATATGGGTGACGCTGTTGGAAGTAACAGCTTTTCAGACGCCGGCTCTTACTAATGTTGGATACCGCACACAGTAAGAATGTATCTGGGAGAACGATTCACGTGGACCCATTGAAAACTTCTACTAAAAATCCGAATTAATAAGCCATGCATAATTCGACCTTGACTTTCTTCAATTCATTCCCTAATCGGTCAACCAAAAGATACTCTGAAGGTTATAAAAATTTTAGAAATATTTTAATAAAAAAGAATAAACAGCCATCACGACTGCTTACCATGAACATAAAAGGCCTTGAGCTTAATAAGCCATGGCGAATTGTGAAAGAATGTTTGCAATTTGCCTCATTTTGTTATATTTCAGGTTTTCATGGCAGCAAGCATGTCGATGTCTTCTGGAATGATCGATGTGTTGGATGAGATTCATCGCCAGGATGATTTCCACCGGACTACATACCACAACGTTCCAGAAGCAAATTTTCTTACTTCAATTTCTCTCATTTATAATTCTCTGGTCCCATTTCCTAAATATAGCCTACTTGGAATTCATAAATTACTACCAGAGATAATAGACACTGAAATCTCCATAAAAAATTAATTCAGCACCCGAGTTAGAAAAGTGGTTCAGAACTTCATCTCCGACCCAACTCAGACTTGTCATGACACCTCAGAATTCCAAAAGATCCAAATTTGCTTGCCTGCTGTTCTTGAAAATGTTGATTAAATAATTCTAAGCGACCCTTTGAAGACAAAGTTCATCAGAATAATATTTAAATTTTTAGTCCATACCACAAGTAAAACACCACACTTCACCATTATAAAGATCAACTGATTAATGCTGTTTAAGGGATTTGTTGCTGTTTATTCTGAGAGTCATATAAAACCCATAAATACAAAAGTAGAGTTACAGGTTGTTAGTGTATGTGGTATATATAGTTACCACTAGGTTTTAAAAAAGATAATTCTGATTCATAAGAAGACTGTTCCCTGGTAACTCTCCCACAATATTATTATTTGGTCTTGCTTAAAAAGTTTCCATCATATTCATGGAAGTACAGTGTTTGCCCCTCCCACTGTGAAAAAGCTAATTTCTCCCTGCTCCTTTACATATTTTACATGTTTACACAAAGTGCAATATCATGGCCTGCCTCCGTCCATATTACCGAGACCAGTGCCACCACAATTCCAAATGGTATCACAAGTCGCACCTGCAACACTATCGTGACTTATCTTCCTCCTACAGGGACTCCCATTTCATTAATGTGGGCCTAATAAGAATTAATTTACCTTCCTATAATATGTTAACTTATTAAGCCATGTAATATAATTAAAAATATAACATAGAGTTATGGCTGTAATTTATGTGAACAAAATATTTATATCTGCTGAATGACACAATTAAATAAATCACAACTAACTCAATTTATAATTCATAGACAACAGTAGTCTTGTAGTAGACATATATATATATACTTCTTGATAGGACATGAATAACCTAATGTAATGCATTTTACAAACCCAAACACAATTTAAAGAATAAGAAATAAAATATTTCAATATACAACAATTGTGCCAATACAGAACTAAGTGATTCTAAACATGGTCAAAATTACTTGGGTCAGATGGTGTTACGATATATACATCACGAACACAAAGCACATCTAACATTGTCCACCAATTAGGAGATTTTGATAACTGGTTCAGAATTTGTATTAAGTCTGTATTAACTTGACTGTATACATATTCACACCTTACCTTATGAAGCCTGCACTACTTTGTATGTAGTCACCCGAAACATTTCTTGACCCATTATTCCCATTTCACTAGAAATTATAATTAAGAAAAAACAATTAGACTATACCAGAATGATGGACATGCAAATGATAACAAACACACAAGCACTGGTCACATACACCAGTTGAAAATCTGTATAATGCTATTTGGATGAACTTTGGGCTATGCTCCAATTAACCAAAGCAAATATCAAAATACAGTTCTTTCCAGCACTGCATTAATGATTTTTTATGGTAACTATGATAAAGAAACAAGTAAGTTATAGTTTTTATTACCATCCAAACTAGTTTCAACACTCAACTTATTATCATGGAATTCACGTATCTGTAAGCCAACTCTGGTAATTTCATGTAAAATAACACATTAAAATAATCTGCCTACCTCAGTCATAATAAAATGCAATTTACCATAATGATATAATCAGTCGCGTGTTTTAGGCTGAAATTCTCGTATTTATATCACATGACCTATCCTTTTATGTATCTGAAATCCCTAGACATAACGAAATTAATTTTCTTAGGCCCAGAAAATGGAGGATGTGTGAATAGAGGCTATGTGTTACTTCCTACCCACAACTCCACACAGGATTACAACCCGGAACAATAACATGGAAAACCAGTTATAATGACAATCAAATAAATACTGAAGCTACTACTGCCGATTTTTATTATCTGCTCCTAATAAAAATTTGCAAGAAGTTACAGCTACAAACTAACATTGCCGCTTCTTTTCACAGTACGTCATGGTCATTGGCCAACATAATTTCTCGTCGAGCACAGAGAATTAAATGGTAATATTCACAGATATCTATAAACGTAAAAATTTTATTTTAATCCTTGGTCCAAGAACGATATATCGAAAATGGTTACAGTTCGAAACGCAGAGGGCTCGTATTGCTGCTAAAATATAATGTTTATGGGTTATAAATTGCAACAAAATATGAACTACGAAATACACTGTTGTAACATTATTTTCAATCAAGGACGAATATGGTTCTCGAAACGTTGGTGTTTTCTCCATTCAACCAGCTGACACATTAAATGCATTAATTGGTTTCAAGTTGGTAAATACACTGCAACAAGATAAACTGCTTACAAAATTGTAGTCATTACTTCATGTAATTTTAGTTATTTATAATACATAAATGGGAAATTTCTGTTAACATAGTATGTAAAATATTAGATATTTTATTTCTTGTGTGTCTTCATCCAACCTCAACAAGGTTTTGATTTCTTTTTAAGTTTCCTGTCATGCAACAAATAGATCAAGTTAGCTTTATATATTCGTGCAATAACATATTTGTTTGTTATGAAATTAGTTAACAGGGTGAAAGAATTTAAGAACACCAGCATCAATTTTATTCACTTGTACAAAAATATAATGCAGTCTGTCTCTCTCACACACATTCGTCCTAATACTAATTCAATCACACCAACAAGAATTAAAAATTCATTATAAGTAACATAACAGCATCAGTATCCAACACCATGTGAGATTTGAGCTTCTCGTGGTATCGAGGATGACAATGTTATTCTTTCCTGTTGGTCACTGAGGAAACTGGCAGAAATCGGGGAAGCGTTTCAATGAAATATACATCTGTTTAACTGAACATCCCATTAGCAAATGGCACAAACTTATGACAGTCAAATTTCATGGGCATCCTTAACAAGATTCAAGTGCTTATAGGAACCAGGTCAAATCAAAAGTCTCAAAATAATATTAGTTCTCTCTAATTTAAGAGTTTATGATGATACAAATTCCTTAGTTAAAACTTTACCTTCTACTATTATTATTTCTGACCAAGTAACCAAGAGGAAACTTTATTAACATTGCTTTCATATACCATCTTCAATTTGCTTCCATTTTAACTTTGTCCACACTTATTAAAATTTAGAAGTATTCATGGACTTTAGAAGCTACTGAAGCACCATATACAGGCCCAGGATCAGCACAAAGTGTTGAACAACAAGCATCAATTTGATCAAAGCTGCAACAAATGCTGGCAGAACCTGTATCACATGAAAGCCATGGCCAACAACCAACATAGGTCACTGGTCACATCATATGGTGTATACAGTCATGATCAGGGAAACTTAAACCACCAGTAAAACTATTGCGAATCTCTTTACTTCCTTGTATCTCCTGAACTTGGTGCAGTTTCTACGACCAGGACTGTACAAGTCAGTGTTTTGATATTTCTCATCATGTACTAGATTCAACCCCATCTAGAAGCCAAGGAGTATAGGGACCGAAGAAGTTCTACGGCTCTTGTATCAGATGGTGGAAGTGAGTCAACTTTGGCAAGATCTTCAGACCCTGAATTTTTCTCTGGTGATGATGTCTCGCTCGATATGGTCCAAGAGGACTCGGTTGTCGTTCTGAGTCTCACTGGTCTTCTGCCGTTACTTTGAACAGCCACTTTTGCTGTATGTTCTTGAGGGGTGAGAATCTGAGGGGCCTTCCGCCCTCGAGCACGTAAGTTTGTGGCAGAAGCCTGGGTTGTTGTCAAATGCTTTTTCCCAAAGTCAGGCTGTTCAGTCATGGGAATCTGAGATGATTTCTTGAGGAAAGCACTTGGATATGACTCATGTTGAGACGCAGCAACCAAAGTGTGTTCTCCACTCGATTTTTCTGCCAAGGATTCCATTCTTTTTTGCAGTAACATTGATACTGAAACTCGCTCTGCCTCTGACAATTTGCGATCAACTGGCACTCTTAAGAGTGCTGCTATGAGGCGTGACTGAGTTTCTTCTGGAGTATTCCCTTTCAGGCTGTTCACTAATAATAGCACGAGGCGTCGAACCGTCGAATTGGTCACAGCCTGCTTCATCGTATCAATCAAAGAAAGGGTACTGGATTGATTCAGGTTATTGAACATTGTCCCATCTTTGCTCATGGTAGAATTACAAGGGAAAATCATTGTCTGAATGTCTTCCAAGGCTTGTAATTGATCTGTGGTTACATTATCCATCCTCAGATCCGCCTCTACACTTGCTCTAGGCACAGACATCTGAGAACGGTTAGAGAAGTATATTTTAACAGATGTTGGTATAGTGGGAGAGTTGGATGAAAATGGACTTTCTGTAGAAGAAACCATGGTACTTATTCTGACTGACTGTTGAGAGTTCGATGCATCATTCGATTCAGTCAGTGTAACTTTATTATTTAATGATTTGTGTTTCTCAGAAAACTTTGTTCCTCTAGATGATATATTGCTGTTTGAAGAAACTATTACAGAACTACTATTGGCTGAGTCAAGTGTTGATGTGGATGTAAGTGGTTCAACTCCTTCTTTATAAAAATAAGGTAATTCCTCTTTGGAATTTTTTGTTCCTCCGGAATCGGTGACCCCTTGTGATGAAGGAATGGCAACAGAAAAAGGTACACCAACTGAACTCTGAACAGGTTGTAAATTCACACTAGGAATTTCTTGATCAAACTGTTTTGTTTCTTGTTTCCATGAAACTGTGGTAATCTCAGCAGTGGGTAATGTTTCTGAGAATGCCGCGTCCGTAAACAATTTTCGCGTGGGTTGTCGATGTGGCAGTAACATTTCTGGTGCCTCTCTTAATGCTGCATTCTTTGTCAAATCTTGTTGTGTTATATCTGGTTCTTCAGTACTTCTTGAACTTTGTTCACTGTGCAAAGAATGTTTCTTTGTGCCAGACTCACGTAAAGAAAGAGTGGATGATTCTAATTCCATGGCTCGGGGATAAGCTTGTGTTTTGTTTATTGACTCCTTTCTGAGAGGAATATTTGCAGATGTTGTTACTGACATTTCTTCTGAACTGTTATCAAATTCTGAGATTTTTCCAGACATGTACTTACTAGTTGAAGAATTAGTCAAAGGTTCGACCTTGTACGTCTTTGATACTGATACTTGAATTAAAGAAGCTGAAGCCGGAGGCAATGGCTTTATCTTCTCTGAATAAAATGTAATGCCCGAAATGTCCAGTGGCTGCATCTCTTCCTGGGGATTTGAGTTGTAATTCGATCCCTTGTCAGAATTTGCACTGTCTGCTTCCAGTTCCAATCGAGAATGTACGTACCTTTGCGTCTGTGCAGGCTTTGATGAAGTGTCAGGAATATCATGCGGGCTAGTTGTTGGATCAGATGGTTCAGGGTTGAAAGATTCTGTCGTAAATCTTTGTCGAGTTTTATGCACTGGTTTTGTAGTGGAAGTGGGTTTTCGTGTTGTCGCTACAGGTGAACTAAATTCTTGTGTGACAGTTGACAAATTTCTTTCTTCAATATCTGATTCACTCAATTTATAATTTATTGTTAATGCATCAACTATACTTCCCAGAGAATTCCATTTTTGTTCTACACTGAGAGTATTTGAAGACTGGCTAACTGGCAAAGGGGTGAAACCAGTTGTGTTGACGCCATGAAGAGCTTCTCGTGAACTAGAATTATAAGTCTGAACACGGTCGCTCTGTACATTTTCATCAGCCAGTGAGGCACCTGGAGTTTCAGTACTAACAAAAATAGCTAGGTTGTTAACTTCTTGAGGTACAAAAGTGTTCAAAATATTCCCAAATTCATCAACAACATCCCTTCCCAAAGGTTTTTGAAAATTTGCTGTTGTTGAAACAGGATGCACTGTGGATCGTGTTTGATACCTAACTTCTGGGACAAAGGTTGTGGCTTTGACAATACTTTGTATGTCAGTACTATTAATTGAAGTCTCTTTAGCTGGTATTCCTGAATTGTTTTGGAAACCTCCATAACGTGGACGGCTTGGATCATTAACTCCTCCAGCAGTTGGAGCAAATTTTACTTCATCTGGCTGTGGACCATATGCAGGGCCTTGATACTGCTTGGTCCCAGGTGGTAAAGAGTAATCTGTTCCAGATCCCTTACCTGTCTCAGCATGTTCAAACACTTCTTGAGAAACACTGGCTGTGTTCAATGGAACTCGTCCATTGGACAATATGTAGTATGTAGACTGTGCATTCTGGAGCCCTTCCTCTGGTGGCTTCAGGTCACGCTCTTCAACTGCCTCAATGGAAGACGGATTTGATACAGTTTCTGATATCCCAGTCTTCCGGGATGCTACTGCAGCAGAGTTTTCATATGATGTTGAGACTACATCTTTCCATTTCCGTGTCTCAAAAGATTTTGAATATGGAGGCGTCAAACCTGTTGATTTTGATTTCTTTCTAGAAACTTTGGAAACATCAGAAAAATCCAGAACTTCTTCATCCTCCTTAGTGACTGAAAAGTCCTGGGTGCTTGATGATGTCAGTGGTACAGTAGTGGAAGAAATCACGGAGGATACTGTGGTACTCAGAAAGTGGTTGGACTCAGCCTGTTTCACATCATTCACATAAACAGATGACGGGTCCTGTGGTCTAACCTTTGTAAGAACTCTCTTGAACTCCTCTGGATCTTCCAAATAGGCAGAAAGAGCACGACTGAAAATGTGTGCCAGTTCTCGTAGGTCTCGCGAGTCAGTACCTTCCAACAAGTCTTCAGTTTCTGAATGCAACATCCCTCTTTCAGACGAAGAAACTCTTTTCTCACTTGGTGGTTTTTCTTCCATTTCAGATATTTCTGCCAACTTTTCTAACAGCTCACTACTGAGAATATCATGTGAGGAGTGAGTTATTTTCCTATCCTTAGGCTTGATTTTGGCGCTAGATTTCAGTGCCGTCCTTGCCGTAGATCTCGCTGGCTCTTCTGTCGATGAATTTTGTTCATCGCTGGTATTAGGGAAAAGCATTGAATATGAATCCCTTGTAGATTTTGTTAAGAAATTTGGAGCTAACATGGGAGTGTGTGTTTCATTCACTTCTGCTGATGAACTGTACTCACGTATGGATAACGATGCAGGCACACTTTCAGTCGTAGTCTTCTCCCCCTTTCCTTTACGTTTCCTAGAATATAAATCTGTTAACGTATTGACTGTGGTCTCCTGGTTGCTGTCTTTTGCAGCAAAATAAACTGCAAGTGAATGAAGGGTTGATGGTCCCGATGATGCAGGTATCGTGAGACCGTCTCTGTTCCTATATTGTGGAGAAGTTTGTTCTTGCTTGAAAGCAATTGATACAGGAATGTCTGAAACAGAAGTTGGTACCCTAGTCAAGATCACCTTCCGCATTGATGCGTTTAAAGATGGTGTGGTAGATTCAGTAGTGTCTGTCATTGTCCTTCGCTTCAGCGAGAAAAACCGTTTCCTAGGAGTTGTGATAGGGCTTGGTTCACTGGTTGTTTGGTGTTGAATTTCGTCGACAAAATTCTTGGTCGATTCAGAATTGCTTCTCACATGTGAAGCTGAAGATTCTGTTGATACCAATTTATTGTGTTCAAATTCTGCTTCTTTTGGAAGTTGGTGTTTACTGATATTCTGATGTTTATAATTTTTTATGGTCTGAAAGCTCACAGAAGCATTCTGATTTGCTGTCCTAGTAATGATTTCCTGTCTGACAGCAGTTCTGGTTGACGTGGAGAGTCCACTACTAAATTCAACCAGTCCTGCCAGTGGTGGCTGCACTATTCTTGATAAAGTTACAGGACTTATTGGAGTCGTGTGGTCAGTAAATGATGACATGTCTCCTGTACCAGATGTGGATGACACTGGAGGGGTATCATCACCTTTCCTTTTGTCCTTGTCATGTTGATCTGAAGAAGTTAATATTAACACAGGCGGTTGAACCTTCCTAGACAAAGTAACATATGACACGGTTGATGGAAAAGATGCGGTGAATTCAGCGGGTGTAATGTCAGGGACAGGGGTCAGAGATGCAAGTTTTTTGGGTGGTCTTACTCTTCTTGTTAATGTAACTGGTGACGGGGATAAAGTCTGAGTAGTTGACATTTCACCAGACCCCATCATCTGAGAAGTGCTGGCTGTACTTTCAGGGTTTCTAGATGAAAAATTATCTTTCTCTGCAAAGAGAGGAGACTTAGTGGTGCTCCTTCTCCTTTCCAGTTCTTGAACTGTGTAGGTTTTCAAAAACGGAGGTTCTGACGAACCTCTGTGAATAATTTCAACAAATATAGGCTTCAGTTTCATTCTTACAGGATCCTCAGTTGTAGGAGAGACTGTAGCTGACGCAGATGGCGAGACTGGTGCACTTGTACTGATGTCATCACTTTTTATTGATTTGCTGAGAGGATGAGTGGCAATACCTTCAACATTTATGTACGATACTGTTGCGTGTGGTTCCGATGTGCTCTTGGTAACAGACACATTCCGTTCAAGCGGTTCTTTGGTACTGATGGGAGGTAATGTTGCTGGTGTGTGGAATTGATGTGGCTTTTCTGTGGAGAAACTTGACGATACGACAGGAGAGGAGAAATCATAAGCATATTCAGCACTTGATATATTTGTGGTTGATTTTTGTATGTCTGGAAGGCTTATGGATTCTGTAGGTTCAATGTAATCTTGCATTTCTGAATTTCCATATATATCCTTGTCTTTGGTCTGAATATAACTTGGTGATTTTGAAAATCCTACCTCTTCAGTGAAGTCTATTTCGCCTGACTCGCTATTAAACTCATCTCTGAAAACAGAACTCTCTGAATTTTTATCCTTTACTGATGATTCTGTAGATGTAAAATCACCAGTCACATCACTTTCTCTTGAAGCATCATGAAGGTAAAATAAATCTTCATCTTTAAACTGCTCCTCACTTGGTGGTTCTTGAAATGCACCATCATCATCATCATCATCAGATAAATTTCCCTCAGTAGTAAGTACTAGAGACGACTGCGTGTCTGATGCACCTGTGATCCCTCTGTCCGTTGCCTGTTCTGAGAGAGGGTAGTCTGTAGTTGTTCGTGACCTGTCCAACTCCACGTACGGCTTATGAGATGCCTGTTGGACCCTCTTCTTCGTAATTCTCAGTCTATCTGTTGTTTTATTAATGTCATTTAGTTGATACCCCCTGTTGTTAACAAATGACCCCGTCTCTGCTGGCAGCTGGCGTTCTCTTTCTGAAGTTGGAAAGAATCTGATATGGTTGTAGGACCTAGAACCATTGCCCATTTCTTTATTTTGTGGAAATGTTTGTGATTCAGGGCGAAATTGTGGTTGTGGTTGGGCTTGGGATGTGACTACTTGCTGTGGTTGTTGACGACTGCGTGAGATTCCAGTCTGTGGCATACTTCTCTGCGAGAGACTCTGCCCAGACTGTCTATTGCGGCTGATGAGGAGGCCGGATTTGGGTTGGTGAGCTGTGTCGGGTGCCTGTTGTGGAGCGGGAGTAACCTTCAGGGAAGTATGAATATCTGAGAACTGATTGTACTGTGAGATCTTCTGCTGTTCTGGGACTCCAGATGCTGGAGGCATGTTTTGCAAGAAATGCCCAGCTTTGTTCTGTTGTCCGGTTTCTGCAAATTGCCCGCCTTGTCGATGTTCCTGATTCTGAGGACGCCTTGCACGAGACGCTAGATACGGTGGATTGAAGGCGACTACTGGCCTCTGTTCTGCCAGTTCCATGCTGCTTCCAGTCTGAAATTCTTCCGCTGACCGTGAGGATCCGGGATTTGGTGTAGAGATGAGGACCTGTCTGCTTGGATTTATAATGTTGTGAGCCTGTATTCTGGCATTCAGCGGGACTGCCTCTGTGCTGTAAGGTGCTGCACTTACACTCTCAGACTCTCGGATGATTCCCGGTTTCCTGTTTGCATGTTGTCTGGACCTCGATTTGGACAAAGCGTCAGACCTCGCTTGGTAAACTTTTCGTTCATTGGCGAGAAGCTCGGCACTTTCTTCGTAGTGTTCTTTAGAGCTGGCGCAGTCCACGGTCCACCACCAGTCACAAATTAAATGAGACTGCCTGAATATTGTTCCGTTTGGACACAGGAAAGAAATCTTCCTACCATCAGCACAAATGTGGAAAACCTGTAAAAATATGTGTCACGTGTAATATTAATGATACAAGCTAATTGAAACTTGGCCTAATATACCTGTCTTTTATCAATTACATTTATGATAAATTAATATTAAGCACTGCTGAAATTATTAACTGTCACAGAAGATAAGAATTTCTTGGAGAAAAAGTGTCTCGTTATCACTTACCTCCCACATGTCAAAAATGATCACTGACTTGCTGATTCTCAGTACATTTAACTTCAATGTTTCAACTGAAGAAGTTATATGAAAAAGTAACCGAGAAGATAAGTAGTAGGAAAGGATTTCGAAGGTGACGGCCACAGAGTATTTGGAAATTCATGAATACAAACCAGGAGTATTATCCACTTGTTCATGACATCTGATCCTTTAACAAGTGCACATATTTTCCATCATGACCCCTAGCAGGATAGCTTTTTTTTTTACTTCTATTTTAGACCCCCACTAATGTTAGGTGCGCAGTTGATGCACGGACAGAGAGTTGCCGTATCCCCATTATGCATTCATTTACCTGACAGTCAGTGTCCAGATCAGCGTAGTATCCAGAATGCTTCACTTGGCGACAGCTGAAGCCTGTTTTAGGGATGCTACGCAGTACAGGGAAGTCCATTCCAGGTCTCCCCATTACGCCTGTCAAGACACACGAGAGATTCATGATTCAAAATGTGATTTAGTGTGGGAAGATATTATTATATTCAAGTTCAGACCAAATTGAATTTGAACAGCTCCCAAGTAATTTCTTTCGATGATGTTTTGTAACAACAATATTTATGAATTTCTCATCTCCACCATGGCTACCACATGTCGTACCATAATTTGTACCCTTCACACAAGAACCAAATCAAGAATGTTGAAAAAAGCATGCAAGGGTGGAAAATTAGGAAATTATACACAATTTTAGATGGAAAACCCATGATGACGTAGCATAGGCTGATATTGGCCAAATATAATCCTAAGTTTCTTCGAAGGGTGATTTCAATTCAGTTACAGGATTTTGTGAAAAGTGTAATGAACCTTCAAGTTCCATAAAGCACATTTAATTTCTTGAGCACATGAGTGAGTGACTATCAGCTTCTCAGGAATGACTCCTTTCTGTGGGGTCATATATTGGTGCATTGACCTCATGAGGACATCTACGCTGGTTTTGGTTCACAGTGCACGAAGTACCTTGATAAACCTGGAATTCAGCATTTTGCTCAGCAGATATTAGCCTCTTGACATGTTGCTTTGGTGCCAGGGACGTCGCCTCCTCATCTGCAGAAGACACTTCCTCTGACGTCTCTTCAAAGCTCATTGCCCCGAACTCCTCGGCCATTTCTGAGAGCCGCTCCTTCAAATTCTGTTTCGTAACCTGTGACGTAAAAGACAAATTATCTGTAACAGTGGATTTAAACAGAAGGGAAATTGGTGGAAATGTAATGAATGCAAAAAACGATGTGGCAGTCTGAAGATGCAGATTTCACTTGACTGATTCTTTGGTTACGTAACAAAACTGTTTCAATCAAGAGTTTCAATCTTAATGATTGGTTTCCACCACCGACTACCTTCCCAAAAAACTTGACAGTCGCACAGCTGGTCACGAATGGAACACCAACGTTCAATGTTCAAAGGGGAAAAAAACAATGTTGTGCCGTGTCCTGAGCCAGTTTAATCCAATCCACCTCCTCACACCCCTCTTATTCTATGACAAAATTTAATAATATTCTTCCATCTACGTCTTGGTTTCCCAAGTGGTCTCTTCCACAGACATTTCAGAGCCAAATTTGTCCAAGCGTTTCTCATCTGTAGGATGCGTGCTACATGCCCTCCTTCCCGCATCCTCTTTAATCTTCTCACGATAAAACCTGTCCCCCAAAACATAGAAAAAATACCTACATTCCGGGTTCTTCAGTGGACCCTAAATACAGCTGACAGCTTCACTAATAAGCTCCATGAATAAGTGGTAACCCTGGAAAGTCCAGCAAAATGTTTCCTGGATCGCAAATTCGTATCCCGGTTTTCAAAACATGTGTGTATTTCCTTTTCACTCGTACGTCACTTTCTGAACTCGCCCCCTCACACACACAGAGCCAACGAATCATGAGAAATTACTTCCAGAAACAATAAAATTCGGAAACCCAGGGAAAAACACTCGGACGGTGAGAGTTAGCAGGGAAGTGGCTTTCTGTTGGTTTTACACCCGTGGGACTGACTCCACGAGAGACAATGGACCAGTAGCACAGAAGAAACGCGGAAACACCGTCACTTGTCGGATTTGCGTCATGGCTACCCGTAGACACACAATTAAGGACAAGAATGGGAGGGCACATCATGATCTTTGAAATGTTTATTCCATGCTCATTTATTAATTAACTTTCTTGAAAAGTTTGACGACAACTGATTATGTTCTTCTCGATTTTCTCGCTCTGAAGACTCGTCAGAAGATGCCAACGTTTCGGAGAAACATACTGCCTCCATCTACAAGGCTGAAACTTTAGCATCTACTGCGTCAAAATCTAAAGGAACATCATCATCAGTCCGCCATCTTGTTTGCAAAAATCCACCATTTGAATCCACATCGAATTCCTAGAAGATTCATTTTAATATTAACCTGCCATAAACCTATAGGTCCTCCAAACGGTATCTCCCCTTTAGGCTGAAGGACTGAAAAAACGTATTGGTGACAAGGCAATGAACTGCAATGCTCAGAATTATAAATTTATATAACCCGTTAAATGGTGTGACCGACTCGGTTTCGTTAATTAAAAAAAACATGGACGTGAAACATCAAAGGTTAGGTTATGTTCGGCTCCGCTAAAGAACGCGTCGTGATTCTCCGGATATGGGAATACACGAAGCAGTTCAGATAAGCAATCTTAGTCGAAATGTAAAACAAAGACTTTTTCTCTTCCTGCTCACAAAAGTGGATAAATAATCGGCGCTTTCATGTCTAGAAACTCCGCTTTAGAACCGAACGCCGTGTCATGACCATGATTACCAAGACAAAAACAAAAGAAACGCGGTACGATAAATACTTGTCCCTGGAGGACGCTATTATCACTGGACTTATCAACTGCAAAGGTCAAGTTTGAAATTTGTATAAGTCCATGTGTTTACTCATAAAGAACATTCAAGAAAATAAATAACTGGACGATGGTGAAATTACGTAACGAAAAACTTAAAAATTTAAACTCGAAACTTCGGGGGATTAAATCAGAAAGTGTTAAATCAGAATGAGAGCTGGTGATGGGGGCAGCTGTCAGCTCTGAATCGCCCGTCAATTTCCACGAGGTTACACAGCGTAACATCCCAGACGACATCCACTTAAAGGCAAATGTGGCTGTCGATCGCTGTATGCATTATATTTCGTATGGGCGGGGACGTAAAGTAGTGAACAGTTAAACAGATGGATTTTATGACGTCTTAAGATCGCCACGGGTCGGATTAGATATTTCTTGTCGTATTTGTCTCGCTCCTTGTCCTGTTGAAGTAAATGATACGTGAAAATGTTGATAAACATGCAAACTAAAGAGGTGGATGTTCTCGAAGATGCCTTACAGTTTACAAAAGAAAGTGACATCATCATTCATCTGAGCAGACACGTTTCCTGTCTGCACGACACAAAATTCGCAGTTTCCTTAACCAAATTGTTCATTCTCTTACGTGCAATCTGCTGTGGGATTCATTTTATTGTTTCTACAACTGTTGTTCTGTTATTTTCCTGTCTCTGTGTTTCTTTATTCCGTTCTCAAGAATTATTTCCCAGCCCTGCCTTCGAACTTCATCCAGTCGATTCGCCGTCACTTCCTATTTGTGTTACACGTAACAGGAAGTTGCGTTAAGACAAAAACCAAGCAAATTCTTTAACCTCTGAAATTACGAAATTCGTGAAATTCATCGACATCTGCATTTTCTATTAAAAAACAATTTCCTGGGTGAATTAAATATTTCCACTTTCTTTACATGCTTGAATCTACTTCCTGATTCAATTCTTAGGGCATGAGCATTTAACGACGCTGTTCCAGAAGCACGAAAGCGACTAGTCAGATAGCAAGATGATAATTTGTGACTGAGTCATTTGTAATGACGTAAACAGGGCTACTTTAAGGTATAACCAAGTTATTAATCTGAAAACCCCAACCGAAAAAAAAAACTTACAATTTTCTCCATCCTACTGTTATGTCCTCTTCCTTAGGTCTACAGTAATTTGCTCCCAAACACCTTCATTCTATGACCACCCTGAGACTGATAGACCATGTTCTACACCCATACAAAACCAAAGAACGATTATAATTATAATTATTCTTACCAGTAAATTGTCTGTCAAGAACGACGAGAAAGTCTAAGTAGCAAACTCACTAACTAACTAGCTAGCTTAGGGAAACCGAAGATTCATCACCGAATTAACAAAAGTCCTCCACCGGACCCTTTCCTGGGCCAACAAAATCCAGTCTCCTTCACAACTCCACACAACTCGTAAATTCCTTTAAACAAAATTGCTGTAAGCAGACAGAGAAAGCATCACATTACCTTTAACTGAGGAGTGCCCGTGTTTCTTGAATTTGGCTCTGCAGAAGAACAACACGTGGCCAGGATCACAGCTCCTGAGAGACAAAAGAACACAGGCCTTCAGGTATCCAGGCAGGAAGATCACATTTTAGTATTAATTTATCAATAAACAGTTAAATTCGATCAACCCATCGACAACTTCCCTCTGCGTTAACATGTTACAGCCACATCGAAAGATGGCGACCTTCTTTAAAATCTCCGATGTTTTGCTACGGGGTGATACCATATGAGACTTAAGGTTCTCGATTCATATCTGACGATGGTGGCAGTATGATCCTCCGAAACGCCAAAATCCTCCTACAAATTCGCACAGAATTATTACCCAGAAGAACATCCATGAGGATAATACAAGTCTGTTGACTGAATAGTCGAGTACATTACAATATTTTAATTTTAACATTACAGTCCACTGTCTTGAGTAATTTCGCCACGAATTTCCTTAAAAATCATTTTAAAAAAAAACACGTTAAAGGATTTGCAGAAGTCAACACTTCCGATGCTACGAACGATATTTCTCGTTCCACAATGGAAGATATGCATAAGTTACCGTGGACATGTCCTGCTAGCTGTGTAAGAATAAAAATGGGGCATTCAGCTGCGCTGTGTGGCCATATTGAACTTCTGAAGAATACCACTGTTACGTCAACGAGGATTAAAATTAAGAAGACGGCGGAATTTGATGAATATAGAGAGAGGCAACGCATTCAATGCTAATAGACAACAACATCTGCATAATTCATTGCCGTGTTGCATAACAAGCACAGACAGGAGGGCCATTTGCATTGCAATCTCTAAAGAGCATCTGGTAGCATTGCAGTGTTTAATTCTGACAGTCTTTCTTTCTCGAGAACCACCCCATTGTTTCGTAGAAAGAGACAGCTGGTCATAATATTTTGATTTATAAACCACTCGCAACTTTCAATGTGACGCACGCTCTCCATGACATGCACGAGATATCTCGTTTACAAGCAACTAGTCGTTGACATCTCAATTCATTTTCTCGAATATATTGGGGAAACAAACGTGTTCTGCCATCTCTTGACAACAAATTAAGCTAACTGCGTGGTTTGAAGCAAACACGGTGGCATTGTCGATACTGGTGCTGTGTTGTGACGCCGTGTGGATTCGCAGATAGCCTCAGTCCTGAAGATGAAGGCAGTATGTTCAAGACCACATGGCGCTATAACTCAAGAGCCCAACATCGACACTCAAAGCTCGTTGTATGCGAATGGCTGTCTTCTGTGCATCACAGATAAATAAATAGGTGGACCGATATAAAGACAGATCCACAGATTCATATGGAATTCGTACACGCAGGGAGATATGTTAGATAGACAGCAAATAAGATCATATTCGCCTAATAACTTTGATTGTAGCTTTGCAGTATACTAAGTTTAAACAAAATTCGTTCAGAACAAGTCCCCATTACGCGTTTAATCACGTAAAACATCGATTAAGGCCCAAAAGATAATAAAATGTCTCGACTGGTTTTTAAATTAAATCTGAGAACACAAGTTGTCAAAGCAAACATAAGTGTAACTGGTCTGTTCACAGCGCGTCATACGAGGAACACCCTGTGTAATACGGGGCCTGTCTGGGATTCTTATGTACAGCGCTGCATCGGGTTATTGAGTTCATTTGGCGAGGGAAATTCGCAGGCAACATAAGATGGACTCCGAAAAGAATGTAAGAAGGACAAAATATCCAGAAGTTTCACCGGAGCCATAACAGAGTACAAGCGACAATTTTCACAGCCAGAGAATCGCGTAACAACAAAGATGTTGCGTATTCATGTGTTTGGAAACATTGCAGCGACCTTTCCGTCAGGACAAAATAACCTGGGCTGCAGACGAGACAAACAAAGCTAATTACCGCACTGCATAGTCTTAAGCGACCTTCTGTCACGCGACAGGAGCGCCATATTCACACAAGAAAAATAAGTTTCATCGACTACGCGACAAGATGATTGCCTAACGTAATGACAGATATCACGTTACAAGAGTTTGTAGCAAAGTTATTACTGATTCATATCCACAAAGTAATTACGTCAAATTATGATATCAAATATTAATTTTTTCCAGAGTAGAAGCTGCTAATTCTAGACCGCACAACTGGTTCGTACCTTGCAAATTCCGTGCTACCTTAAGAAATATTTCACTTAGAAGTACTTGCTTCCTATTCTGGAAGTTCTTGGCTTTTGTTTAAAAGAACTAGCAGTGAAATGGCTCTCGTTAACTCTTTGAAGAATGAAACTCGTCTTCATAATATTTAAGAATTCAGTCCGTACCGCGAAGAAAACACTACAGTTCACCATTACAAAAGATCAACTGGTTAACTCTGTTTAAGCTTTGATTAACTTCGAGTCCTGTACGCAGCCGAAGCTCGTCTAAATATTAAAGAATTCAGTCCGTACCGCAAAGAAAACACAACTCTTCACTATTACAAAAGATCAACCGGTTAACGCTGTTTAAGGAAATAATTGACGTTTGCACTGAGAATCATATGAGATGGAAAAACAAAAAATGCAAAGTTACTGACAGCAAAGCAAATGACACATTTTTTTAAAAAAACCTTCAGAATTGAACCCACGACACAGCTACATTACATTACAATTTGCGTATGTCGAAAATATGACAGTAACGAGTTCTGGTTGCTTAAGAATGGGAAATAAAAGACAGCGAAGCCCACACGCGACACAAGAAGTCTTTCACTTCAATATCCTGAGAACCACACGCAAATTCCCACAGTAACTATCAAGGTCTGAAGCCAGAGACACCAACATTAGCGTTAGTAGGTTCCGAAGGACTGCACTTCTTCGCCTCCCGAACGTCAAGGTCGAGTATGGCCGTTGAACTTACCAAGTGTCACGATGAGCAGTCGCTGGTTCCCCATCCTGCAGGCACGAGGAACTCGCCGCTCCCTGCAATCAGACAGAACACCTGGTAGTGACTGAGAAAGAACGGGTAAACAGGTGGGACAATACACAATCCCCGGTTTCGAATCTTGGCACGGAAGCGAATAGCCTGAGATGTTTGTGGTTTTTCTCAATTCAACCAGGCAAATAACCTTAAAACAGACGACAGAAAACCTTTTTTTCAACTGCGACTATCAGCAAGAAACGATAAATAACCAGGAAGACACACGCAAACTCATTACCAGTGTTACGAAGAAAGAACACGGTCAGTTCGCAAAGATAACTCAAATCGTGATACGTAATGTTCGAATGAAAAACTAGGACATCGTACGTGTTGGCTACTGCTAACAAAACGTTACGCCAACGTAATGGGAAGCCAGCAATTACGGGTTGCTGCATAGGAAACCAAACCAAATTACGAAATGGAACGTTAAGGTAAGAACGCGATCAGCCACCTTCACGTCTACATCGGCCTGTCAAGCAGAATTCCTCTACAACACATATGGGCACGATAATACGGCTTTAACCATCCCTCGAGCTGTTTTCCATAAAAAAATTTCTTTGCGGTCCGACACTGGTCTTCTGGGTTGCAACGCCGTGTGAACTTGAAGGTAGACACAGATATTTTCAAGTGAAATACTGAATCCAGCCCTGAAGATGGATGCAGTACTAATCAACTAAAAAAACTTCTGAAGCGAGGACGTGAATTTTCAATGTCATAAGATATTTGGGTTAGCTGCTGTCTTATACCAGCGTTGAACTCTCCAGGACATTAAGACTATGTTTCTTCGAAACGCTCATATCTACCTAAACGTCCACGCCGCGCTGCAACCGACAAGACCAACATCGGCATCTTCAACGACGTGATGACCTAAAATCTCTTTGCAGTCCGGTTTTCTTCCAGATGAATTACCCCTGATTTCCGAACTTCTGATTCCAGGAAAGTTGCAGTGAAGTCGGCGTTTGTTTATTTCATCCACAAGAGGGCATTTTATAACCCCACCTTCCACGAGGTTAAACGGATTCAGTCACGTGACGGCAACTTTCTACGTGTTTTAGTTGTTATCACCGAAGAGCTCTTCAAAAAGTCTTACCACTACGTTCAACTTTCGCTTTTCTGTGTTAAGAATTTATTTTGAGATCTTCTTATATACATTATACACACGCATTGAAAAAAAAGATACGAAGCCTTAATAATTAAAAGGTTATTATCTGCCCTTTCGCCGAATTAGATAATGCTTCAAAGATCCACCTATTCTAGACGGAGTATTTGTCGGTGTCATTATAATTTTCTTTTTGTTATAATGATTGGGAAAAACGTACAATTTAGTAGTAAAAGTAATTTTGTAGCTTACATGGCAAGGGAGTACATTTAACTAATTTAAATTAGCAACTGGTAACTTGGGAACCATTTGAAGACATAGCGAAACCAGGACAATCGGAGTTAAAACGGTCGGTCGCAGTAACACATCTTTAAAATGGAACTTCCCCTCTCATTTCCTCGTAACTCTCTCACTAATGCCCATCTAATGCCACATTAACTTTCATAAAAGTCATAGTCCACAGCGAGATAATTCCAGCTTCCAGTCTACGAGTTCTTCTGCTAATTCTTGAAGCTGCATCAGCCTCGGGCAATTTATTTATTCCCTTCACCTCATCGTATGACCAACACGTTCACTTTCGCCATACATCACACACTTATCCGTTTAAAGCTCGGTGGTAACTATATATACCACTTACTTTCACATTAAATAACTCTACATTTTGCCCACACAGTGTATTTACGTGTCTTGTTAGGTTCTCAGTGTAAACAGCAATTATTTCCTTAACCAGTTGATATTTGTAATGGTTAAGTGTGGTGTTTTCTTCGCGGTAGGGACTGAATTCTTATATATTATTTAGACGAGCTTCATTCTTCAAAGGGTTAAAAGTAAGTTCATTTCTGGTGATTCACATTGCGTAGATTAAGACACGGTAGATCAGGATCTATATTCAGAAGTAACAGTTTCTAATCCAGGTTGTCGACAGTTGAAATGTATCTTTTTTCCTCAGTCACTGCAGGTCATAAATCTTCCCAACTTCCCCTCTCCACGAAGCCATTTCCTAAATATTCCGAATACGAGAATGAAAGAGAGAAATTAAGAAAACCCTACGTAAAGTGACACATCGTAACAAGTGAATAGCGATTCGGCTGAGACTATTAAAGTTTTCCACTGTTACATCACGAAGACAAATTGAAGCTCCTTGGCTGCAAGTGATTACTGCTGAACTTTCAGAAACTAGTTTGCACGTACACAGTGGTGTAACAGTGGTTTATCGTGTTTGATCAGTGAAGCAACACGTATGGACGCCTCATAATCACTGATCGCAGGCAAAAATCTCTTCTCCACGTAATTAATAAACAGTAGAGATGTTACTCTGTATTGATGACAAATCTAGCCAAAAAAATATTGTCCACGCCCGCAGTGGGACCGATAGGAATTACAGAAACATCATGACGAGGCCGGATTCAACGTGAATGCAAGCCAACCGCGTTAGCACTTGGGATGACGTTGATCATCATTAGGGAAACCTGCGAAACACGTTTAAGTGGCTGTGAAACAGAAAGTTGCCGGCCTTTCACTTGGTTAGAGGTCTGCGGTCCATAGCTTACACACACAGTCTCATCGCCAAGGACCTAGTGGTCACCCCGCTATAAATAAGCCACAGCATTACGACGACTCCACGCAAATGATTCTCAACGTCAGAAAATCGTATTTCCATAAACACTTTCAAAATGTCTTCACATCAGGAAGAGAGGAGCGGAGAGTTTGTAAGACGGAGCGTGTACATGGGCAACCAGCCATTCATCGAGAATGGCATTTACATCATGACAAGGGTAATTCACTCTCACGGTCCACATTCACCTAAGTATCACGGGGTGTCCAAACTATGACACGGACAAAAACATCTCATTCACAGGGATGTCCAATTTATAACACAGAAGATAATGGAAAACGTAAAAAGAAATTACTGCGGTCTTCTGGAAGGTAAAGTCGTAGGAAGAAGATGATGGAGGAAATGACAAGGTCCGAAACGTCGAAATACTAAGCCGTCTGTGCGAGAAGCCACTTGTCCGCGGGTGAGATATTCCCTGGCTGGTATAGGAGTGATGTCCTAGCTGCCTGATTGTGGTCTTGCAGAAGGTGAAAGGGTTCCGCGTTTTATGAGCGGTAGAAAACAAAAGATGAGCCTTCATACCCGGGGAAGGGAGAAACTACAAGGTCTAATCCGGGCCTGCATGAAAACAGAATGCTGGGAAAATAGCAAGCAATGATGACGCCATGCAGAATACCATCAGACTTTCCATCAGCGCCAGACATTCAACGCGGAGAGGGAAAAGTCTAATTAAGTTGTTGGATCCGAAGCTCATCTTAATAATATTTAAACATTCACTCCGTACCTCGAAAAAAATATAAATAAATAAATATTAAAACAATGGGACATATAGTTGTCATTACGATTAAATATAACTGACCCGATTTGACACAGATTCATCTCAGTCCACATAAATTCGATCGTGATTTTCGCAGATACATCCCGAATCAAATTCAAGAGTTTAAAGTTACATGATTCGACTCGCAGACAACCTGACTTGTACATTTTCCTAAACATACGTATATATATTTTTTTTTTTACAACGACGTAATAGGCCAGTCCAGCTGAGATACTTATATCCATTTCGCAATTTAATATTAAAATGGATCTCAGAGGGTAATAACTTGTTTCAATATTATTTTTGACAAGATACAACTTAATGGACTAAGTTCTCGTTTATGAGGTAATTTCTTGATCGACTTCAATTTATCACCATTTGAAAAAATGTCTTCATCGCAGTGTTTGATACGTAAATTATAAGCCAGCGGCTACATTTGCCATTTATTATCGACCCGCAGTCAGCAAGATTATAAATAAGGAGAGTTTATTGAAATGCCTTGGCAAGTTATTAAAAATGCTACTAAATTAGGCTTTGCAATTAATCAACAATTATCATTAACATTAATCAGTCATTAGTGAGATTATCTGACGTCATTTTTGCCTGAACAATCCTTCGATATCAGGTTCTACTTCTGTTGTGATTCGTATTTATCCCTTCAAGCGTTAATCAATAAGACGCGACCCAGATCTTAATTTGAAATTCTTAATTAATCTGAACCACTGCTCAAAGCTACAGTACAAAGCACAATGCCTGGTCGCTCTGATCGAGAGCCCACGTTATATATAATTAATTCAGATAATTCCATACGTAACTGAGGCATTTCTGTGTTTTTTTAGACAATCGAAGAAAGTTGTGAGAAATTCAAAGATTTTGTAAGCTTGTTGAAGTCTGTATAGCACTACACGACGTGGTTGTCGGAAAATTCACACTCCACATGTAACCTCGTAAACTCGTATCTCGACAGAAACACGCACAAAAGAAACTCGAGTTGCGTCATCAAATGAGGCTTCCTCGTAGAATGCAGCTAAAAAGCCAACAACAGCAAAATTCATAAATATGAGACAATAACAATTAAGTTATATTTAACAAGTTGAGATCCAAACGTGAGCCCGTGTTTATTTAATGACATAGGAAAAAAAATATATAACGCGTCTCCATGGAAACGATTAATTGGTTATTTTGAGAATTTGATAATCCTGATAGATAAATTCTGATGGAAAAATAAAGAGTTATTTATTTTAAAAGCAGTTGATATACCACTGGACTTATAAGAACTATTTTACGACACTATAACAACCATAAACTGGAAAAAAGTTTCTATGGTTTACTTTACGGTACGGTCTCGTGATATACATAGAATAACTGAGGAAAACCACAGGAATGGCGACTGTCTTCAGCAATTAGAATCGGATACCTTTCAGATGTGTTAACCTGCTCGCTAACACGCCTCTACATTCCCCTCCAGTGAGCACGGACGTTTCCAGCACAGAATATCGAAGGACGCTGTACAGGAAGAAGTTTCTAAGTTTCTGTCTGTTGCAGAAGGGAAACACAACAGCTCGCTGTAGCCTTCACGTGTCGAAACGGCGGAAACACGTGCCCAGAATCTGCTTCGTCTTTTACACATGTAACTAAGAAACACTATCGCAGTTCGTGTGACTGAATAAAAACATGCCGCCGAAAGTTGGTAACGAGTGGTCAGTATCTTGGGCCGTCTGTCCCGATCGAGGGTCTTCCTCGGTCCCTCCAGACAAATACTTGAGAGAGTACCTTAGGATATACCGAGAAGTAAATTAAACAGGCTACAGAGTGCCACTCCCACAAACTGAAAATGTAATTAAAACGTCGAATAAAACTTTTTTTGTACACTTCTCTTGAGTTATCGTTGCTAAGATTTTACGTAACAAAATTCCTGTGATCAAAATCCCTTATGATCTTATGGGCTGCGATGCCATGTGAACTTGTGGGTGAGTACAAACGTTTCGGAGGAAAATAATGCCTCCATTTTCACTGTCTTGACCTCAAATCTCACTTGTAATTTATAATATTCCCCCCTCCCCCAAAATTAAGAGACTATGTTTCAGAACAGTACAAAACCCAAGTAATATTAGTGATACAGACTTTTGGAAAAACAGACCAAATTTGAATTTCTTGTAAATATGAGATATGATAATATAACTTCGTACGGCAGGTTTTCGTAATTCTACTGAAGTCACTAACGTAACTGAGAGCTGTGTGTCATAATATCCTCTCGACCTGCGGCTACTATACGTTACTTAATTGCGAAAACAACAAACATTCCAAAGGGTAATTACTAATACGGGAAATGGAAACGAAGTTCCTTACATGATTACCATAATACCGGTAAAAAAAATTACCAATTTAACTCATCTATAAATTTTCCCCATAAATGAATCCATCTGTCGATTTACTAATCTCGTAGCGAGCAGAAATGAGTATAAAATTTTGGTTGAGACGCCTGAAGGAAATTTACAATTTTAAAAACCTAGGCGTATATGGGATAATAATATTAAAATGGTCTTAAGTGAAATAGGGTAACTGCTGAAAAAACATGGGAGTCAGTAGTTGTCAAGAATCCTGGTATAGACGGAAACATTAAAGGAGAAAAGTAAATGTGGAACAGCGAGACCAAAGAATAGACGGAAAGGCGAATTCAACTGAATACGGCGACAGGTCAGAAGGCTTAACAATCCCTTTAAGAAGAAAAACGTAAGTAGAATCTTCACATTTCGGTAATGATGAAGAAAATAATGGTCTCTTATTTGTTAACTAATGGACCAGCCTGAAAAGTTCTAGTACTGACATACAATACCAAATTTCATCCAGATTCGTTCAGTTTGGCTTCAGAACTGATCTCCCTTAGCGTTCACATACGAACTCATAAAAATTCAGAATTAATTTAATCGAGAGTAGCTTTGCTGGCACCATACTTAGCCGACGATTATACTCGGGAGTGACAGTGAAACGATTAAAAATCTCTGGCACTCGGTAACACAGAATGCACATGCTTACGGGTTGATTGTCAGAGATCCCAGTTAACTGTCCCTCGCAGCCGCTGGGCAGACTGACTGCTTGTTGCGAAGTCACACAGAAACTGATCCCAGGCACCCACTGCAAGAAGTGATGCCCTTTCCACTGAGCCAGGTGAAGATGAATCTTCAGCAGTTGCAGACTCCCTTTCATTTCTTCTTGTTTCCTCGCTGAACTCGTCAGATGCGTGGGATGTGGGACGCGAAGTCAGAGCCTCCTAGCGGAAAGGAAAAGAAAATGTTCGCAAGATGAAAGCGGTCATGAAACGAGGTCAAGGCCCCTAGAAGCCAAAGCAACTTCCTCCGTGTTCTGACCAACCAGAATAAGGCACCGGACGAAGAAGTTAGGTAACCCCCATCAAGATGACGTCGGTTCAACTCCCTGTTACGTCACTGAAACCTTCTGAAGGCCGCCACATGTGGGATCGAGAAGTCCTCCACAAGGAGTGAGCTGGAAATTTTGGTGGAACGCGGGCATGTTCTAGGTGGAGTACACCCGGTATCTCGGAGTGTCCTTGAAATCTGGTATCGCTTACCAAAGTGTACGTCACAAACCGACTTGCGATACTATCAGGGTATAATTTTTATTTTCGTTCTTTTGACAAATACGAGAATAAATCCTCAAACCAGACCACGAAAGCCCAGTTTACAATCATCCTGTAATTCGGTGCCATATCGGACATACTATTGACGTAGGGAAGTTGGCTGTATTCTAGTCTGGTAGATACTGACCAACGTTTTAGACGAGCTTGATGCAGCAAGGACGTCCGAAACGTCGGTAAACTTCCACCAGACTAGGCGGCACAACGACCTAGTAGACAGCCATCTTCATCTTCGAGGACCTGCGGTGTCATTGCTTTGGTAAGCAATACCAGCAGTTATTGTGGTTACTATGACGACATTCGAAGCGGTAAACATTAACTTGTCAGTCTTCTGTTTTTACTCAGCAGACATTATGACACGGTTGTCGGGCTCCGAGGTTCATTATTTCATTTTCCGCAAGAATGCGACGCGGATGAATTTCATAGCCAACACACAAGCGATGTCACACTACCGTGCACATTTATAATACACGTACGTAATGACATAACCTGTGTCTCTGTGTTTCGCAAAACACAATCTGTCGAATACACCAAGCATGACAAGAATCTACTCAAGAGCTTTACGTGAAACAATGGAGTAATCTTACGGCTGATTCAGCATCGATGAATTCAAAAATGAATTACGGTAAATGCCTGAGATTAATTTAAACAACACTGAAACCTATTCATCGTTTGATGAATTTCTGTGGCGTTTTTACATGTGTTTATTTACTGAATAAACACTTTCCATGCTGACTTAAATCACAAACAATAAAAATGTTAGAACGCTGGCCTTGTAATCCTGGGGTCTCGGGTTCGATTCCCGGCGGTGCCCGAATTTATAACTTGTGTTGGGCAAGGCCGTGGTCTAGGCAACACGGAGTTTTCCTCCGTGGCATCCCAACAATTACTCCATTCACACACAGAAGAAGGCAATGGCAAACCACTTCTGGATCATCTGCCAAGAACGTATATGAACAGGTCCCAGTCCCAGTCCGAGAAAAGGATGGAAGGATCCTGTTCATATGGACCTGTCGTCAGACAGAACACTAAATAATAATAAGCATACCTTTGTTGCAAGAAAAGGACAGAACAGCAACTTCACCTGCTGGCGAATGACAGTACTTCACGTTTACCCGGGTTTCCCACATTTTCTCCGACCCCAGAGATTTATCTGTTGGTAAGATCTCATAGAATAAGTTTACTGTTAAAAGAAAGGCATCATCACCTCATTTCTTCGTGTTCGTTGTCGTGTGACGCATAAACTTTATGGATGGTTTTGTCAATTATCCTTCGTCGTGACAGACATCAAAATAGCAAGCACATCACTCAAACGAGTTGTGCAACACTTCGGGATTAAATTCTTCGTAAAGTGAGATGTCTACTCGATGGGTTATCCGCCATAAAGTGTTTCTGACACGAGAGAAATCGGATTTAATTCATTCGCTGCTCAATGTCAGCTTCATGTAACACGTGATTCCATGGTGCAGAGAGAGAGAGAGAGAGAGAGTTGCTTGAACAGCTGACGGTTACTCAGTCGTCCAATAAATTTCCAGTTTTTACAGAAGTTGAAAATCTTTTCACTGTGTCCACTGACAAACTATAGCCTTTCTCCGATGCTTATTCGAATGCTGGGATAGTAAGTTAACACAGACCACTGTTTCCATAAAAGGTGATGTCGTCAATAGGGTGATTCTGCAGCGCTGAATAACGTTGATGTTCATAGGACACCGATGAACAGTTTCTAGCCGAAACTTGTCTTAATAATTCAGTCCGTACCGCAAAGAAAACACTACATTGAGTATAGTTACGCGTCTTGTATGATTCTCAATGTAAATAAAGATTCTTTCTTTAAACAGCGTTAATCAGCTGATCTTCTGTAATGGTGAAGTGCAGTGTTTTCTTCGCGGTACGGGCTGAATTCTTTGTAATGGTGGAGTGTAGTGTTTTCTTCGCGGTACGGGCTGAATTCTTTGTAATGGTGAAGTGCAGTGTTTTCTTCGCGGTACGGACTGGATTCTTTGTAATGGTGAAGTGCAGTGTTTTCTTCGCGGTACGGGCTGAATTCTTATATATTATTTAGCCGAGCTTCAACTGCAAATGGTAGTCTCTTATTTAAACACTGAATATGATTTGTTGTTTGATGCAACCTCGAAAATGACTTTCAACAAATCACGAATCAGAATAAATTACAGTCTCTCCTAACACAAATTGTCTGCAAACCACAACGCACTTCTGCATCTTATGCATTGTATTTTGCGGTTTATACGGGTCAATGCGCCTATAAATAACGAAGAGTTTACGGATTCATAACACGTCTTCCTCAACAATCGAATGAAATAATGGAATTCCCGTGTGAACATTTCTTCTAAGCAAAACTCAAAAAGTCGTGGCAGGAGTTGCCAACTAATCGACTTCAAACTACAAACCGTTTGTTACCAACAACAGACGATGTTCTGAAATTCTTGTCAAGTCCGACGTTAGCGAGACATTAATAATACTAATAATTACCAGAGACACTTTAAAAAAAAACAATTCTTGTGCCGTGGTTTTGAAATGTCAGACAGTATTGGTCAATCGCTGGAAATTGATTTCATTCGTGAGTTAATTTACTAATTGCGCAAAACCATAATCCATTATATCAATGTTCCTGTAATAATAGTCTTCTGCAATACCCAATAATGAAAACTGTTTCGTGAAATCTGACATTTCAGATTGTCACGTTCGTCATTTGTCATGTAATTAAATCAGCGCAATTTCTAACGTAAGATTACGCCACTCTTTCTATGGAGTTGACGTATTTAGCAAAATACTGCACTCCTTGACTGTTTGATGATGATGATGACAAAAGATGACGTGTTCAAGAAGTCTCATGTAGTGCATCAATCCTATATTTCGCCTTTCTTTGAACTGAAAGCCACGGTGGTCTAGCGGTTAGAACGCTGGCCTTGTAATCCTGGGGTCTCGGGTTCGATTCCCGGCGGTGCCCGAATTTATAACTTGTGTTGGACAAGGCCGTGGTCTAGGCAACACGGAGTTTTCCTCCGTGGCATCCCAACAATTACTCCATTCACACACAGAAGAAGGCAATGGCAAACCACTTCTGGATCATCTGCCAAGAACGTATATGAACAGGTCCCAGTCCGAGAAAAGGATCGAAGGATCCTGTTCATATGGACCTGTCGTCAGACAGAACACTAAATAATAATAAGATGAGGTGGTCTAGCGGTTAGAACGCTAGCCTTGTAATCCTGGGGTCTCGGGTTCGATTCCCGGCGGTGCCCGAATTTATAACTTGTGTTGGGCAAGGCCGTGGTCTAGGCAACACGGAGTTTTCCTCCGTGGCATCCCAACAATTACTCCATTCACACACAAACCACTAACATGTAGAATTTATTATTACATGCCCCACTTGCCCCGTAGGAGAAAGAGATCTTACCAGTCTTAAAATATGCAGGACACTAAAAATATACACTCCCTTAGTTGTTGTGGAGTGTCACGATATTAGGACGTCACTTCCGGATAGCATCTATAACAATAAACCGAACTTATATAAAATATCTTCTTTAAGATCAGTGATCTATCCATGGGCACACGTACAGTACCCGAATCCTTCCATTCGCGAGTGAAAGCAAACACCGAGACATTAATAATATGCTTAATGACGAAGCAACATTACAAACAATGGATCAAATCTACATTGTTGTTGTTCATATCCACCAAGATGGTTTCATATTGTCATTCCACGTAAAAGAGGTCTGCCCAAAGCACGCATCAATACGTCAGCAACAAGTAACGAAGTGGTGAGAAAATGATGCACGATTTTGACGTTTGTCTTCTGGTCAGACGCCATGTTTGTTTGTGGACAAAAACGTAACGGAGGAACAAACTGCCTCCATATTCAGAGCTTAAAATTAAGTCAAAAACAATTTACACTAATCCAAGTACCCGGATTAGAGCATCAGAGACTTCACCACGACAGACGGCAAGAAAATCTTGTAGGGATGGTCATTTCGAGTCACGAAGATGGACCTTCACTTTCAGAACACTTACCGTGAGACAGCCCCCGCTGGGTAAAAAAATCTTAAGACAATTTTAACCAATTAATAACTTGTCATTGCCTGCAAATGAATTATGAGAAGATTTCTACGTTAAGCGACTCCTATTTAACAATGTGTGCATACCCCTCGTTCCATTAACGCATTTAAAATTGAATGAATGCAGTGGTGGAAACAAAACGGCTCGTCATGTCCCACGCTCTGGAATAATCATTTGAAACTTCACTACCCACGCAGCGATCAAAACAAACTTTCACGAGTAACAAACAACACATTTCTCCAAGTCCACGGTCTTTTACCCCCTTGAAACCCAAGTTCGTGTAAATTATACATAAGAATCCAGCCCGTACCGCAAAGAAAACACAGCACTTCACCATTACAACGATCAACTCGTTAACGCTGTTTAAGAAAATAATCCTGTTTATTTTAATAATAATACGAAACCCATAAATACTCTTCGTAAGTAATAAAAAGTTACTGAATATTAAATCAGGTGGTAAATATACTTACCACTGTATTACAGGTTATGAAAAAAACTAGAGCAATTAACAACTATTCCAGCTGATCAAAATATCCCTCAAGTTCACTAAATTCAAACACCACATGCTACCCTGTGCCCAAAATCTCCCAAGCTGTCACACTTTTTTGCGCATTTCTTGTTTCTCCTGTGCCATCGCGTTGTTTCAACCGAGAAACCTAACATTTCTAGTGAGTATATATTCGACATCGCTTTATCAAATGAATACGACGTAGTCCGGCCTATTCCAACACTTTCATGGAAGACTCTACCTGAGAAATAAACGCGGTATGTCCACAGCACGAAACACAGTAAACACCTAACCTAGACGCAGTAATTTCGGCGTACGGGAAATGTTGCCTGGATGGAATGAGAAAACCCACGATAAGTCAGGATAACCGGTATTTAAGACGAGATCTAAACCGGGAGGCAGTCCCCCCTCCCGCCCACAAAATCTTATTCGAAAGATGCTCTGTTGACACCCGTCAGAATAAAATTAAAAATGAGAAAGTACTTAATTTTCTCATTGTTGGTACCCATGAGACATCAGCCACTGTTGGAGGTATATTTAACGTTCTTGATCCAAATCGAGTCACTTACTCTCGGTAAAAATAATTTTGTCACGACTCTATATAACAATAGTTGAATACGAATCGTTACAGCCATTTCCGGAAGTCATAAGCCAAGACACAAAAGATCTGTCATATCACCGGAGAATCGATGGACGAACAACACGGATCATTTTCATGATTCGCTGTTCTGCTGGACAATATATCGGAGAGAAAGCATCTCGCTGCAGACTGACCCTGAATTGACCCCTGGCCACGGTATTTCGTGATTATGACTCACCTACTTTTCTTCTGACATAAATATATATCTGTGTAAAGAGAATTAAACAAATTCTTACGAGACCTCGGGGGGCTACACAGCATCAAATGTTTAAAACATATTGCTCTTATGGTAACATAACTACAAAGCATGGTTAGATGACGAGTATTTTGGTTATTTACTGCTGCTGATTCAACTACAGAGGTTAAGTATTAAAAAACTGAGAAATATAAATACAGAGGAAAATCATGTTCCTATCTGATTTTAACACTTTCAAGCCTGAATCTCACGCTTTTCAGCATGCTAAACAATTTCTCACTGATGAATGTAACAAAGTATTTTGTCATAACAGGTAGCTATTTTTCATCGTACATACAGGTTCGTAACTCCCAAGTTAAAGCTACAATTAATGACGCTGCTGTATCGTGTAATAAGATCACTGTTGCTTTTACTTTCTTTCTTGAAACGATATTGCTTAATCAATTACACAAGATACAGAGGGATGAGTATAAATGTCGGACTGGAAAGGACGTGGCCAATCACAGGTACGTGGTGGAGGGACCAAATAAAGATACGGAAATCATCGATCACGCGAGACAGTTTTCAGGCACGTACCTGAACCCTGGACTTAAAAAATACAAAACACGAACACCAAACACTACAATGAATTGTCCAGCAAGGACACTGGAAGATCCAGTCCAGTGACCATCGTACCAAAAATTCAGAAAGGCAACTCCTCAACTAAAACACATTTAAACCCACAAAAAATTTTAATTCATACTGTACCTGTTACGGTAATAGCATCTTCCGGGAATCCAACAAGCTACTGGCCGACAATAAAGTCTAAAAACAAGGACGATGAGGTAGAAAGGACGTGGGGGAACACGAAAAAGGATTAATATATAAGGGAAGAACTTTCTTCACAGCAATGACTTACTGATAACCCCACAGAGCAGTTAATTAAGTCAACTAAGAAACTCCCAGTTTATTACGAGTCTTACGGGCCGATCATAAAACCGGCTATTTCCTTAATATTTCCGCTCTTAAACCCGAGGGCATCTGCTAATCTAGAATAGAGTGGTGCACGTACAGTAGGACTACGTTTACTGCCATCGACACGCGAGAAAGGAGTCTGGAAAAATGGCAGTGTATAAATTAAAGGACCTTGGGTCAGCCTCATCCACCTAAGATCCCCACAGACTACGTCAAGCGTCGCCCTTTCATCTTTCCCATCAAATGCACTCTTACCTTCCCTACAACCTACATCTGTCCACCAGAATCTCCTAACTTCACTCTCCTACACATGCAGCTAAAATTAAATATAATATTAAAAAGAATGTCTATTGGCCAATGGCATGGAACTGTCAGGATTGAGGATACTTTAATGGAATGGACGAAGACATGTAATGATGCAGGATGATGATGACATTTCATTAATGATACACAAGCACAAAGTTTTACACGGTCAATACATTACAGTCACAAAAGAGATAATCGAAACAGGTCGTGTTGCGACGCGTAGCTGTCCGCCGCACGTCAGCCTCCTATTTTGTCCTGGATCATCTGCTCCGCCTTGTAAACTTTCCAACATATCAAATAATCCCGAGACAGCTTGAACAAAGTGTAATAGTTTGCAAAGAGCAGAAGGGCGAGAGACACGACGTGATACCACTCCGACGAGGAGGCCAGAATCAAGATCTGTATTATAACGAGAGACAACTGCAGGCCCCAAAGCGAGGACAGAAAAACTGATGGGTTGTTGAACACCGCCTGAAACGCCAAAATTACACAGACATAAAAACTGCGCACTTCGCTTCACGACACGTAATAAAACATGAAAATATTACGATTCTACGGCAGATGAAGACGACTGACCAAATTACCACCTTTCTCCCAAACATAAGTTTTAAGATAATTTTTCATGCAGACTTTGCACAATGCGGGAGAAATGAACAGATACGGTTCGATCGCATCTGGCCATCTGCGCGATTCAGATCGAGAGACGCTCGGCGGCGTCGGATATCGTCTGATACGGACATTATTCCCTAAAATTATACTTTTAAATTTTCTACGATGATGAACAAACTCATAAGGTGACATCAACGGTAGCGCCACTTGCAACGGGACCATACGGTGACGTATGATAAGAAATCTGTCCCGCTACACACCATGTAGCCACCTGAGGGGAGAGCAGGTATAGCTCCTACACATTCTCAACCTCAGCATTAGATGGAGGTCAGTGTCGCGCCCTGGCCACACTTCACCCCCACCAGGGAAAGGACCCGGGTACCAACCGTATAGACCCCTCAGCCGGTCTGGACGCAGAGGCTAGAAGAAAATCCTCTGCCCTTGTCAGGGATCGAACCCTGATCGTCTAGCCTGTAGCTAGCCACTATACCGACTGAGCTAGGCTTTTAATATTCTGCGCACATTCATCTAAAAACAAGGTCAACCAAAAATTAAATTCACGACGAGTTTGACGACACAGCTCATTTCAAGCGTAACCTTAAATCTCGTAACATCCTCATGTGTACTCGAGTGCCAAGACCCTGCAGCCACAGAAGACTAGCGGACGTTAATGCAGAGATGTTCCACTAAATACGAGTACTGAAAACGTGCACTTACAAATCCTTAACAGTTAGTGGAAAACTGAAAACAATTCAAGATGTAATCATGTCGCTGCTAGAAAAGATGTCAGTGAAAGTTCTGTAAGAGACTGGACAGAGAAAGAAAGAAATAAAGACCCAATCCAATAAAGCAGGGGTCAACAACCTGAAGCCCAAGGGCCTCAGTCATCCCTTGCAGCTCATCACATCATTTGGCAATAACCCAACGTGAAGAACACATACACATTATCTAAATGTGCGAGCACACAATTGCAAGAAAAAAAAAATTCATAGCAACAAATATTTTGCAGATGTAACCCCAAAATGTCAAAATCACATGTTTCACAAGAGCTTCCTGCCTCCATCATCAGGGAAACAGTGGAGGAGGCTGTAAGCGAGCCAATATCCACCAGACTACACGACACATCCCAGAAGACAGCCATCTTCACATAGGTCATCAAAAAGACCTCGGTCTCAAGTGGTCGCAATCTGCGTACTTACATAGAATCTGGCGTGGGTCTGGTTTCCTGGTTCCGCTGCATTTGAAATTCCTTCTGCCTTATACAATTCCCTGCAGTGTTTCACAAATGCCCCCTGGTGCCAAAGTGTAGAATGAGCCCACCTGGTAAAAGCAAAAATAATATTCAAGCTTCACTTTATACAATATTTAATTGTACTTTATATTGCGTATCAGCATATTAGGACGACGATGCAAGGGAGAGGATGATAGAAACAGATTACAAATGCACCCTGATGATGGAGGCAGCAAGGACCTCTAAAGAAATGGTAACCTTCTACCAGACTACATGGCGCAACATCCCAGAAGACAGCCGTCTTCGGACTCACCGCCGTAAGAATGTCAAATCGTACGATATACTTATGTTCATTTTTGTAATGTACTGGGGCCAAAATACGAACTAACATAAATCAAAGAATTTATAAAAAAAATGGTAGGAGCTCAGGTCAAACTTCAGAAATATAGAGAGCAGACGCGGCCGACGCGACGAGACAGTCCAATCTGGAACGAGTCCGTTCAAAGGCGACAAGAACACGGACGGCATAAAATACACTCGATTATCGCCGCATAAAGATCATCTGCGTATTTAAACACTCACATATGAGCCGGTATGTGGGAAGGCCGGCCGTCAATTCTGACCCAACGTCCTAAGTGTAGCGCTGCCCGATGTAGGACATCACAATATCTGAAATAAAACCAAAATTTTCTTTAAAAAAATAATTAATTCTTCTTCTTTTTATTTGTTTTGATACAGACAAAAACTTTTCACGTAGCGCCAGCAAATCACAGATTAGGTTTCCAACACAATATTACATCAGTGTACGAGAATTTAATCAACTCTATGGATCAGAATCCACACCTTCTTGAGAAGACAACAGTACATTTGGAATTCCACACCTGTCTTTTAACCCAAAGGTTCATTATTGTGTTCACAGGAGCCCATGTCTCATTCCTACCCTGAGCCAAATGCATCTGGTCCACACCTCCAAGTTCTGTTTCCTTAAGATCCATTTTAATATTATCCTCTCAATTATGCCATGTTTTAATGTGTGGCCTCTTCACGTTTCTCATCTCCCCAAACATTACATGCTGTGCTGTCGTCGTCCTAAATTTGATCATCTTAACACCACCTCGTTGAGAGTAAAAGTTATGAAGCTTTCTCCATCCCCATCACTTCATCCCCCTGGACCTATTTCACAACCGCTCAGAACAGGTAAAGTTAAGGTGTTTTATAATTGAATATCTTAACACAAATTCAGATATGCTTTTGGGGATGCACTTACTTGGCCGGGTAACAGTGCACAATATACATCGTGAAACAGCCAACCCAAACAAACGCCAAATGTTGCGTGGCCCAGTACACGTCGTAGTACAAGAAGCTCTGCGAGAGACAAAACACATAACCGTTTTAGTACGCTGTCACCACGAAAGTTTAGATTATACATACAAAAATAAATGCCAACTCCGACTGTACATGCGTAGGTCAACATTTTAGGAGTAATTACCTGAGCGAAGCAGCACGGGACAAAACCGGCATAATACGCGTTTAAAACGGAGCTGAATAAAATCTGCTTCATCCGGTTATTGAAGTCTGTCTTCAGTACTTCAACTTCTTCTCTGATTGCTTGAGGAGACATTGAACAATTATGTAAGGGTTTACCTGGAACAAAAGACTCATTCATGACGTCGGCAAAGAAAATCAGAAATGGAATACAGAAACACTTCTGCATTAACAAGAGATGTATTCCTCAGATTCTTCTTCTTCTTTATTACGCCGTCTCCTTTACAGGAGTTGGCGACATATTATGAACGGGATTGTTCCGTCCTTTTCTCGGACTGGGACCTGTTCATATACGTTCTTGGCAGATGATCCAGAAGTGGTTTGCCATTGCCTTCTTCTGTGTGAATGGAGTAATTGTTGGGATGCCATGGAGAAACCGGGGAAGCCCCGGAGGAAAACTCCGTGTTGCCTAGACCACGGCCTTGCCCAACACAAGTTATAAATTCGGGCACCGCCGGGAATCGAACCCAGAACCCCAGGATCACAAGGCCAGTGTTCTAACCGCTAGACCACCGTGGCGGTTTATTCCTCAGATTACTGCAAGTAAAATTAAGGACTCTGACAAATGTATACTAACTAACCAACTAGATGGGTTAGGGAACCCAAAGTTTCATCACTGACAATTGTACGTATGTCATTTAAATAGATTTTATTCTTTCCCTTTTCATAGCTTCTACATTTCCACTTACACTGGCATTTATATTTGTTTTGGGAGGCTTCACTAAGCAGAAAGATATGGAAGGTTCACAATCCACTTCACGGTACCTGCACCTTGTCGTGGTGGTGGGGCTTGAGTACCTCAGTGGCAGTAGCATAGCTACTGGTAGAGCCTCCCTAGCCAGATTGGTCGAGGGGGAGAGGTCAGACTAAGACAGGTACCCTGGTCCTCCAGGTTGGGGGTTGGTCGCAAGGCTAACAACCTTGCACCGTAAAAAGGAAGATGTTTCAAAACCTCGATCAAAGCCTCAGACAGACAGACCTAACAGAGGACCGAATGGAAGAGGAGAATTGAGGACCGGACAGCCATAGAAGAAGAAGGTTCACAAGCCAATGGGTGTACGCTAATAGTCGTTCATACAGTCATAAGATTTCTCACCTTAGGTTCAAGATAATGTTCAGATAAATCTGCTACTGATCCCTGCCCTCAGCAAGAAGAAATCATTTCAAAATATGAAAAATATTTCTTTAACAAAAATTTTAATACTGTCCACACACGGTACAGAAAATATCAATTACTGCCGTCTGATTTTACCAAGAGAGAACAAATAATAATTTGACTTATACTTACACATGATCGTTCTTCCTTTGCATTCCTCCTTCATAAGCGGAGGCAAAGACGTAACATCAAAGAAGGGGCTGACGCTTAAACCGAACAATATGAAGTAGACAGATATTCTGTAGAATACAAAATAATTCACGCTAACAAACACATGATTACATCAAATGCCAAAACAAAGTCATCAGATTTCCACGTCTTATAACCAGAATCCTGTTACAGTCTCAGGTCAGCGTTTTGCAGGGTCTCCCCAAAGAGCCCTGATCATTCGGTTGGTAAGAGAGAAGTTGGAACGGATCTTCAAGTATAAAATTCGAAGAACACGGTTTTTGCAGTCAGCGCTGTAATATTTCTTTTTTACAAATTCTATGGGTAGCTGTGTATTTACTTCCTCCATTACATGTAATAGTCCAATACAAAGCTGAAATAAAATTTGGTAATACTTACGGATAACATAAATAAAATATATTTACAATCGGGTGACTCTGCATGATATGGTATGCACACAACACCAACGAAGAGAGAACAAGCCCCAAGAGTAGTAACCTGAAGGAAAAAAAAGTAACTCAGTGCACGAGAAAGCTCTGACGAGGCATAAATTACACGAACATATCGACACAATTAGCAACGAAACAACATTTGCAATTTTATGAAAAATGTTTTTAAATACTTCATTATCAAAACATTTAAATTTACGAACATCTCAGAGTGGTGGATACAATAACAGACTTCCTTCGACATTCATCACGATCAGTTGAACAATAATGAGGAAAAAATGCTGACAAATTAACCACTGCAATTCTTTAGAGCATGTTTACTAGTGGTCTTACTCGACAACCTCATCGATTTGAAGCAAAAAACTTTCGCTCAAAATCAACGTGGCTATTTGCCCATGAAGATTTTATCAAGCTCGGTTGCCACAAAATCTCTAAATCCTTGAATCCCCTCCCCAATTTTTTCATTTTTAAAGGGAAGGGATGTGAATGCCACCATCCTATATCATGAGGTCCTCTTCAAGTGATCACACATGCACTGTAACAAACTTCTCAAAAGGCTTCCTCTTATCTGCAGAAGTTTAAATAAATAAATAAAAAAATTAAGTCACCTTAGGACCTGTTGCAGAATTGGCCACAACGATGCTGGACTCCACCACATTAAAACCTTGCATAAAGCGCAATACACCAACCGGCGACCCAAAATGGTTACAATGAAGCCAACCAAGTAGGGATCAATCAGGTAAAAGTTCTGTTAAAAGAAGAAGAAAAATATGCAAATAGAGTAGAAACGAGAAAGCCTCGTACTTTATCCCAGACTCTTCCACAATCAAAAATACTCCTACAGCCCATGCCTGGACGCCAACTTACGTCAGGCCCGAAGTTTTCAGTACAATATTAATTCAATTCTCACTAAATAATTATTTTTTTAGCCTCTGTATCCAGACAGGTTGTGGGGCCCACCCAGCCGGGGCATTATGCTGACACCATCTAGTGCCGAGGTCAAGAATGAGTAGGAGTTATATCTCCTCTCCCCCCAAGTGCCTATATGGCATATAGTGGGACAACTTTACTGTATTTTACTGTACTCTACTTTACATTTATATAAATACAAATTTGATAACAGGACATTTTATTTTATGTACATTCCTCGACTATTATGTAGTAACATAAACTCACCATGGCAAATCTCGTGTACGATTGTGGTAACCACCATACAGTCCGATAAAGATGGAGAAACTGAAGAAAAGAGGTCATTCCCGTAAAGACAAACATAATGACCTCAAATACAAATTTGCCATCTTGTGGGATACTCGGGATTGGAATGTGCTTTGGTGATACCACTTTCGAACCAACATTTTCTGCTGGTCCAAAGGTTCTAAGAAACAAAACAGATCACTATCAGTCTTTAATTATGCATATTACAGAAACTGATTTACAAATAAGTCATTATTTCACGTAAAACATCCAAACATTAGTCAGTTCCTGCTCAAATCTTTATTTGAAGACATTAATGTACAGAAGAACTAATGGGTGCAATTAACTAAGTCTTCAAACCAAATTTCGTTCAGAAACATTCAAGACTTACACACAAGCCAAGCTGACGTACAGCAACAAAGTACGAACTATATGCAAACAAGATACGCAAGAAGCACGGGAGAAGAAATGACATTTTTGACAATGGCAGCTGTACTTGATTTAATTATAAGAGGAGATTCTGGAGCAACAGCGTAAAATTTACCCAAAGAACTTACTTTGACTTGTGGGTATCATCATTTAAGAGCTGGTTGGATTGTGGTGGGGGTGGAGGTCTATTAGAACTTGTTCTACCAACGTTTCTTCTTCCACTAGGCATCACAGAGTGGTCTTCAGATCTGGATATGGTTCCTTTCTGAAAATGAATATTCTAAGTCTTTATCATAAACAACAAACCCTTACTTTTTTAACAACAGTAAGTGATGTACAGGTTAGTTGCAAACTGACCTCATCAGGTTCTGTAATTCAATACATCAATCTTACACAATCATGCATTCAGAAAATAACCCAGCAAAAATGAAACGGTACATCAAACATAACACAAACGAACATAATGCGTTTATATTAACAATACCAAATAAAATATGAATCCAAAAATTCCATCTTCCGACAAACCTATAGCACAAACCGAATATTGACGCTTTTTGTCCTATTTCGTGTACCAACCTTGTAAAAATCAATACATCCCTTGGTAGTGTTCTCGAATTGTTAACAGGTATTATATACAATTTCAATCAACGTTGAAAACAAAATCTCTGTTTAAAATTTTAAGCAATTCAGTTTGGTAGTACCGGAATATATTTTTCAAATGTAATTTCGCACACAGGTACACCAAACGAACACCCACATTCCTTCTGCTAGTTTCGTCTTTTAAGTTACAGAAAATATTTATTTAGGGAATATTCGGATTTACTGTACAAGTAATATAATTTTTAATTAATCTTGTGACATATTTCCCTCACGTTTGCACTTAGAAACCAGAACCTCAGCAAAGCGCAACAAGCTCTCAAAGCATACAAAATGACATCCATTACCCTCACGTTTTCCGTTATGCTTTAGATGGAATCTTGGGAATCCGATGTAGAAAGCCACCAATCTTACTATAGTCTGAACAATTAGGCGATGTACCTGAATTAATTAATTTTTAATTAAGGTGGCAAAGCTTTAGGCTCATTTACAATTAGCGGTAGTACTGGCGTCCGACGTCCAGCAGCTGGATCTCGAACAATTTTTCTTCGACGACTGACACCATTTGAATGTACGGGCACCGAATTACTCCGCCTTCCATGGACACTCCATGCTGCTACTAGACCCAAAACTGCAGGAATTAACACATACACTAACACTGTGCTAGTCTTGTCTCCTAAAGCGCTGTCCCACGAATTCATTTTGGCATACTACTGACATTACTTCTTCGCCATGTTAGTCCAGGACACTGAATAAACAAAAGACACTCACATACTACCGTTAACAGTAGCACCAACCAAAGAGGCTTTAAAAGTATGATATTGAGAATTGTCAACATATTCATATCAGCATGCACCAAGAACCTACATTCATATAATGAACATTAACTAATTTTACTGCCAAATCAGAATGGTTGAATTAAGTTATGTTTAACCTAGAAAAGAGTAATAGTAGAGAAAAAATTACACAGCATGTATCATAATTTTACTCTTCACCATATATCAAAAAAATGTAAAGCTGAAAACGTGTAACCCTTGAAATCAGGGGCACTGGAAGGACTAGATGTTGAAAACATGTAACAATAAAACACGGAATGCAGGAAGCCTTGAACGCATTCGTCATGTCCGTGTGGTTAAAAGATGAAAATTAAAACGTATAATTGTAGACTGACAGACATGAACGGTCTAATCTCGAGCTAGTAGTGAGGCAATGCATTAATTTCAAACTTCCACAACATTGAAAACACATTGCAATGTACTTAATAATTAGTTAATAATATGCAACTATTTTCTTTTACGTTAAATGATTCAATCTCTGGTACACCTGCAACGGCGCAGAGACATCGATACATCTGTGGTTGCTAGGTCTCTTGCTATTCAAGAAGGCGAAAATGGCGGCTTGTAGAATGCGTGTTATTGTGAGTAGTTACGTATTTTAATTATCTGGTATACCATAGAAGCAAATAATTGTAATGCGCTGTATCTTGTGCTTCATATAACTGCATACACCAATAATTTCCTTGAAATAAATAAATATTGAAGTACGACTAATTAATTTTGTTAGTGCATTTATTTACTGTAGGGTGTACTTGTTTCAGGCGAGGGCATTTTCTACTTCACCTGGTCAGCAGCAATTAGTAAAAGTAAGTTGTTACAATAATAGGGGGAAACTTTAAAATTTCGTTGACTCTGAGTGTTTGACCTAACCTTCTTGAAGCCTATACAAATGCATGGCAAGGTAATATCCTACAATAACATCTTGTGCATGGCTTCCTTTCCCCAGTGTCCTTTCCAAGTCTTTTACAGTATAATTTACATATTTTTTCTGTACTGCATTGTTAAATATACATGAATTAAGTGCCTGAGTTTGTATGGGTACTTACATTTTCATTCTATATCAAATATTTTTCAAATTGTAAATCTTCCATCAAAACATATTTAAGCATACAGGTACTGCAGCTTAATAATTAGTCATTTAATTTTAGCCTCCTATTCAAGTGTTTGGAATTGAAGGACGATATGCTACTGCCCTCTTTTCTGCTGCCAGCAAGCAGAATCAGCTAGATACCGTGGAAAAAGAACTTGTTAAATTTAAGGTATGTTATGTAGTCAGTAAGCTTAATATATATTGTTTGTATTCTAATCCACATTCTTTGAAAATAGATTTTCCTATACTTTTTCTGATTCACAGAAATTTCCCATGTGTAACAGTCTAATTGTATAAATTTTATCATAGTAATGTTTCTGCAGGTACAGATTTGCAATGCAATGACAGGTTAAAAACGTTAATGTCCCCATTAGTTTAGTTAAATCCCAAATTAATAGCCATGGTGTATTGAATCTTGTAACCAAATGTAAAGTTATGCCTTGCAGTGTAATATACTACGCATTGAATAATGCAAATTAAATCTGAAAAAATTAATGCACATTTTTTAGATTTAGCATGTATATACTGACTGCTCACCCCTATCTAGTGCTGATGCACGACTTCTGGAAATGTTACAGGGCACATTGAAAACGGATGTGAAGCTGCGTGAATTTATTGAGAACCCCACATTGAAGCGCCAGCTGAAGGTTGAAGGTTTGAAACAAGTGTCTTCTAAATTTCCTTTGTCTTCTCAGTCTACAAATCTGTTGCGTAAGTATAGACAGAAGACATCTTTGCTGATGTAGCAGCATAAAACATTGACTTATGAACCCAGAGTAAATTATTCATCATAGATGAATCGAAACAATTGAAGTACTTCTATTCCACAGTGCTGCTTGCTGAAAATGGCCGCCTCAAGAGTTTGGATGGAATCATCGGTGCTTATCAAACCATAATGGCAGCCCATCGTGGTGAAGTGCCGTGTGAAGTAATCACGGCTAAGGTTTGGACTTATTTTTTAAATATGTAGTTAGCACTCTAGAAAACCCCATACATGTGTCAATAAATACCATATATGGTAAATATGAGTGCAAAATTAAATTTTGTGAATTCCAAAGTGGTCGAGATTATTTTCTCCAATCACTATTTCACCTCACGCACACCATTTCTATGCCAGAAAACTGAATATGCAGGTTCTACTATGATCCAAATTTCTTTTTTCCTTGGATTGTGTATCTTTCCCAGGCAGCCTGGCTCTGAAAAAATACACACTGCACAAATTAACCCCCCCCCCCCCCCCCCCGAGACATTTGTTTAATGAGATTCTGTGTTTGATTTCTTACAGCCGCTAGATGATGCTTTAAAAACTGAACTGGAGGCTGCATTAAAATCTTTCTTGAAACAGGGACAGAAATTACAATTGAATGTCAAAGTAGATCCAACAATCATTGGAGGAATGATTGTCAGCATTGGTGATAAATATGTAGACATGAGCATTGCTACCAAGATTAAGAAGTATACAGATGTAATTACAGCAGTTGTTTAGTTGACCCGCAACAGAAAGTTGTGTTTTATGTAACTTTATGTACAAATGGATATTTAATAGTAGTTATTTACATGCCAAAATGTGTTAAGTGAAGTTCTGGTATGAAATAAAATTTATCTAACATGTTTTTAGTTCTGTGGCTCCACACATTAACCTTGTAACCCACATTACATATTTTTGGTGAGACAGAGAATAAGGAGCTGAAAGGAAGTCATGTTCTTGGAGAGAACTGTTTTTCGGCACATGAAGAAGTGACTTCCGTGTCCTTAACATCAATACACCTCTCTGTTCACCGAATATCCTATCCTTGCGCCTAGATTTCTTGGACAGGATAATTATGTAATTCAGTACAAAATGGTGGCCCATGTTGATGGTATGTTTGGCAATGGCTGATTTATATGCACGGTAGAGCTGGATCAACAATGTAAATATAATCCATAAAACATTGCAGAATTAGCCTTCGTAAAATTAGGTACAGTACGCTGATTACTTTTGTACCACTGTGAAATAATGAAGTCCAACTGATGAAAATAACTTCAAAGCAAAATAATCTGAAAGGGGTTGCTTGTGTGACCTGCCACAGTAAGTGCAACATACAAAGATTGAAGAAGACAAGTGGAAAGCAAACGAGAACTAGGACACCAAGCCCATCACATTCAATCGTTTCTCAAACAACGAAACTTTAAGACTAAACGTATGAAAGACAGACAGACTGTACACCAAAGTTATGTTACCCGAAAAGGAACAAGCCTATTAACGCTAGAACAAAACAGTATTGCCATAAAACTTATCTTTTGTAAATGTTAGATACTTCAATCTTATGGTATGGACAAATTAATTGTAGGTGGAGTAACACAAGAAAAATTCCTGACCAGTGCTTCGCCTGTATTGCAAACAAACTCTTTATCATGTACATAAACTGCATCCACCGCAATTAAGCCAGTGTTTAGCAGATATTTATAGAAACATGAAATTACAAGTGCTGTTGTGAATCCAGACATTCTTCCCATCTTACCACTCATCTGGTATTTTTTCACACTTAGTTTCCTTTGTGATCAACAACAGGTTCTATGGTTTCGCCTCCGCGAATCTGACCCCAGCCAATCAGTCTGTTGAAGAAAATATATTAATGTTACCAGAAAGCAATTTTAAATCAATTACCTCAGACAAACATATTTTCTTTGGACTGGTATGAGTATGTTGTAGTTTGGTGACCTGCTGTGTGTATTGTTTTATTTTGGACTTTTAAACACAGCACATCTTTTATTCTGCACTGATAAATGAAAGGTAGGTAGTTTCACTTTGAATGATAACTTTTGGGCATATAATTCCATTCCATTTTAAATGGTAACTGCTAGGAGTATATTATTTTGGTTTAGATCGGTACATGGACGGCAATGGGGCGTTTCATTTCTGATCAGTAACTATTTGGGTATTAACTTATGGGTACGCCTGGTGTTTCAATTACCTCCAGTGTTTTTCAACACGTCTACTGAGCGCAATTTTCTCTCCTATTTCAGTACAGACAGGGTTTGTAAGGCTGATCTTTGCCAAGTCAGCCTTCGTGGCCAGCACTCTTCCACCAGTTGACAGAGAACCAATGTTCACCAATAGAACCTCATTCTTCGACAACTTTTGAACCTGTTACAAAAACAACACTACATACAATCATACTGAACTTGCATACTAATCTAATGCCAGTCTCCAAAGATCTTATGAGCAAACCACTGTGTAAGCAAATTCTGTTGATCCATTTACACATTCATATTGAAAACAATAATGTACCCAACTACCACGGTCAACAGACAGCAGAAAGTGAAGTTAATACCTTTGCTCCTTTCTTGTCACCCTCTGTTCTAACTCCCAACAGCCGCTTCAAAAGATAGTATGAGATTTCAAGTTCAATAAATATCTTGGGTAAAGCTCCTACAGCCCCCAGAACTTGGCCAACTAAACGATCAGCTCGGCACAATGTCGGTTCAATCTTCGTGCCAACACCTACAACAAGAAATGGAAAATTACGCACATGCACATACCCAGACATCTGAAAGGACATGCTCATTCAGCAGTCACGGCTGTAATAAGTTTATATGGATGGTTGACTTTCACTATATTTAATTATGTTAGACAGGGCATGGAGATTTTCATTTTATTACATTAGAAGGAGCAAAAGACTAATGTATGATTCTCCTTACCAATTAGTCCACCTGGAACAGCAAACTGCAACTCATTCTGTTCTGCAAACAGGGACACAATGCGAGAAAAGATGGGCCGGCAAGTGAGTTTGCCTTCACTGTCTTTGGACACAAGTCCTGGTCGAACTTCAATCTCCATGCCTACCTGTTAAAGAAAGAACGAGCAAACATAAACAAACAAGAGTGTCATTAAAGTCGCAGCCGACAGGTTTGCATTCTCGTTACATAGGGCTACAAATTTAGAACAACCCAAGTCACAGAAATATCTGAATCTGTTGCAGACATCAGGTAAGTGGTACAATACATTCTTTGGTTTTTTATACACTTTACATACCATTCAGCCTGTTTATTACATTTTAAAACATGAGACTGAGGCTAAAACTGTAATGACCAAAGGTACTAGAGCCCTGATTCAGGCAGCTTGAAATGCACAAACCTTGAGAACTCCTCGCAAAATGCTGCCCCCAGCCACACCCCCTTTTAAGTCGTCAACTTCACAACCTGGCTTATTCACGTCAAATGATCGGATCACTATCAGACGAGGCAATGACGTAAAATCCCGCATTGGAACCGGGATCTTTTTTGTGATATATTCACACAGAACTTCGATATTGTACTTCAGCTGCGCAGAAATCGGAACTACAGGAGCTCCTTCAGCTACAGTTCCTGTAATTGTACATTTAAATCAAGATATGACGTCTCAGCGAATCAGCACAGATCACTGTCCAAGTTATCTGTGCTGACACTATATTTTCTACAATCCCACACAAGTACAGAAACAAAACAGTGCATGGCTATTAGCTGAACGGCAACAAAGGTCATATGGCGAGAAATCATTCAGTATTGTTAATCTTAATACTATTTTACCATTTGCTTTCCCTCACACATTTCACAACCATGCAGTGTCAGTTTTTTAAGAACAAATAAATGCAATCAAGATTTCATGTTCTCATGGCGAGAATGATGACGAATGTCTCCCGGGATACTGTGCCATATACTCTGATAGAATTTGACTGGTGCTTCAGATATGCTCATTGCATTCATCACCAAAGCCCTGAAGCTGGATGCAGTAATTACCTCTGAAATGAAAGTACTCCCAGAAAACAGTCAAGTTAAAATAAATGTAAGGTAACTGTTCCAAAGGCAGTAGAACATTAGGAAACCATATGCAGCAGTGAAAACTTCAAGTAGCTTGCAGAAGGTTATGAACAAGACAAAAGTAGTAATGGGACAGTTTCACATGAACTCAATAAGAATCAGGATGGACTCAAATAACACTTCAACCTAGTTTTTACCTTGTACAAATTTGAGGATCTGCTCATACTGCTCCTTGGCTTGGCCTTCCTTCACTAGATCAATCTTGTTCTGCAGGATCAGAATGTGTTTGAGCTTCATGATCTCAATTGCAGCCAGATGTTCAGAAGTTTGAGGCTGAGGGCAAGATTCATTACCAGCTGGGAACAAAAGTGATAAAAATTCACTTACAATAGATGTCATTCCATTTTAGCCCTTGAAATGCTTGAGAACATTATAATAAATTTCAATTATCAGGCTGCAGTGAGCTATGGGTTAATGGCATTTGTCAGAATCTTGAATTATAAACTTACCAATTAATAGCAATGCTGCATCCATGACGGCTGCACCGTTCAACATAGTTGCCATAAGAATGTCATGACCAGGACAGTCCACAAAAGAAACATGTCTTACGAGCTGGAAGCGACCTGAGCAGTTGGGACGGAAGCATGGGAAGGAATCGTCCTTCGAAGAGCCTCCCGAGATGTAGCTTGCTGGTCTAGGACACTTTTCATTATCACACTTATAGATCTTTGCATTTGCATAACCTACAATGAAAATTAACAGCTTTATAGAAACATGATGTATGAATGTCAAGTTCCATATGAAGTTAATGCAAGGCTAGAATGAGGTATCTCGCATTAAACGTATTTTCAAGATCATATCCTGCTTATACATATATAAATAATGGTAATACTGATTAACTGGAAAATTCATTCATTCAATTTCAGTTATTTATAACAAGAAAATTAATTTCTACCATAAAATATGCAGTGTATGAAAAGCTTTAAATCAATAATACTGTTGAAAAGGTTAGAACATATGGAATTAACAGAATGGGCTTTGAAAGGAGGAAGAAGGAAATATGGAAAATCTTGGGAAAAAAATTTTGAGGGACATACTGAGGCTACAGTGTTTTTAAACTCATGGCAAAGCAGGACACGGTATTTCAGATGAAACTGGACCACTCTAGGATATACCTATAAAAACACTACTATGCGCGAGTCCCAAGGGATCCTGGATTGACACAATGGACATCAGTTTGGAACTAAAGATATGAAAATTAAGCATTTTAATCCAAATTTACTTCCATTATAAAGTGTTTTGCATTTAAAAATCATCCCGTACATACCACAAGGGATAAAACGAACATTCAACATATTTCAATTGAACAAATCTTGTAGTTACGAAATGCACATTAAATAACATGTGCACACGCACACACAAAGAATCACAATTTTTTTTAAAATAACATTAACATGGAAAACTAATGTCATTTACTGTGTAAGTTTCTTCTTTATTATAAACTTCAAGCACACAAAGTCAAAAAAACTTGTTTCTAAGTATAAGTTGACAATGCAGTTCTTATAACCTACCTACAATAACAATAACATTTTATTTAAATAAACAGCATTAACATTTGTGCAGCCTTATAACAGATGTTCATGCGCTTATGTCATTACATTGCTGTACACTTCATTCCATGACGAAACCAGAGCCAACAGAGGCAGCATCATGGATGTAACAACATGCCAGTATCATGTCGCTACTTCAAACCCAGAGTAATCTTATCACACAGTGTAAGAAATTAAACATTAATACGCATCTGCAGCAATTCTGTGAATGTATCTGACAGCATACAAAGTTAATGGAAATTTATTTACAGAAGTCTGTGAACCCACCGAGGTCCACTTAACGGAACTATTCCATTCAAATTCATTATGGTCCGAGACCGAATCAAGTTTTGTTCATTTAGTAACTTGACGCATAACCAAGAAACAGCATCATTTAACATTCTGTAATACAATGGTGAAGATGTCTTGTTTGTACAGTAAAATACATGGACAAAATAAATGACCAGATTAAAAATATTACTGGACAGCTCCTCGTCTTTACACAATTAATTCAGATTTGTGTGTATACGTATGCAGAAAATATGATCCTATCTCAGATACTAATTCAACATGGCTTTCAAAGCTGTAACAGCACAGGAAGATCTTATGAATGAATGTATGTGTGTGAGAGAGAAAGAGTGAAGGATAATATTTTCTGATAATATAAAATTAACGTTCTCGTTATGACTAATGGCTCACACATTCTTCCATAGATCATAATCATCTTCACCCCTAGTGTCTTTTGCTATGACAATAACAAGTTTTTCATGAAACTTGGTATGAATGTTATGCAAAGCATATGATTTTCATGTTTTAAAATTCAATTAACAATAATGAAATTAATGTGGCCAGAACTGTACAATATTTTGAGATGGGCAGAACACAAGCATCATTCAATTTACAGTCCTAAAATTCCATTTACAAACACAGCTGGAAAAACATGCTAAGTATATTAAAGCAGTTTTAAGTGAACAAGCAAGAAAAATCTAAATTTTACAGAAATGAACAACAGCAACTACCAGAAGAGATATGATGAACAGTGACACTATAACAAAGACACATGTTACGTGGGTCCCTTTTAATCATGGTTTGGTGCATCCTCAGGTACTGGGTGATGGAAATGGCCTCCAAAGATAGAGGGCAGCTATGAATATATTGAATAAGCAGTTGTGGACAGTTGACAAGGAGTTGTCCTCCAGTTTGTGGGCTTAGGCAGGGGAACCAACAACTCCCACCTTAAAAAACTTGAATGTTTCATGTTACACAGGGACAGGGGAGATGAAAAACCTATTTTCTCTTGTAGGCTACAAATGAAAATATTACGATACATCAAATTTACTGTTAGATGTCTCAGAATGTTCATGTAGTGAAAATAAATAATAGTGATGATTCTACCCAATACTAATTACGTATATAGAGAATTTTATGCTGAACACCTTGAAAGGCAAATTCATGTAAGCGAATGAGATGGTATGGATAAGAAAAAGTACATTCCCGCACAAGAAAGACCAAGGTAAAAATGAAAAGAAGAATAGGAAAGATGTCATCAAAAACGAAGAAGACCATGGGAGAAACTAAGGTGGAGTAACTGTGGATGGACAGAGGTTTGACGTCAGGCAAAAAGTGGAAAAGAGGACATACTTCATGCACTTTATGTTAATGAATGTCAGTCGACAGACATCACATCCACGATCCTTTCTCATCATCACCCAGAGCACCTTACTCTAAGAAATAAGAGGAAACAGATATGGACCATCCTATAACAAAGAGGATGACATTTATTCCTGGGCAAACACAAACTGATATAAGAGGACAGTAGTAATTTTAAAATTAGATAAATGATAAAATAAAATTAGTACAAGTCAATGCAAGGATTGTATTGAACTAAAATAAGACAAAACATAAAATACACATACACTTCTTCTATCAGCAGAAGACTTTAGTTTCTACTGACATTTCAGTCTGGAGAATTTCCATACAATTTTCTTTAATGTTTGTTGTAGTAATGAAGCCCACAAGTCACTTAGGCCTTGCAGAAAATATTAAATGAACAGGTAATGGCTAGATAACTATGGCCGTCGCAATTTCCGGATATGGCGGCGGCGTGAGAAACCTTGAAGCACAACCTTGATAAGAATACAAGTGCATCAGGTTCTGTGCAATCCTACACAAAGTAAACTTTTATTCATCAATATGTCAATCAGCTACTTAATTATTTCTATTAAATTCATGACTGTTTTTCATCGCAAAGGCCAGGATCTCAAGAAATATTTGAGCTCCATAAGTCCTGGATGTTGGTTTCTTGTCTTTTCCAATGTGGAAAATTTACTATATATGTTATGACCTTACTGTTTTTGAAACAATGTTACTGCATAATTGAGACACATCACAGTTTTTGTATATCATGTCACACATCAAAATTCATATGAAAGTCACACGTCATAATTTCATATGATTTATAATTAAGACGCTGGTTTTCATATGTTATGAGATGGCACTACCGAGCACAGTATTCAATTTTCAATGTTTTACACCTCTTATGTCATGCACAGGTAACACTAATGTCATACACGTTTTATGAAATAGCTTGACAATTCTTGTACAGCCTTTAGCACAAGGCTTGGCAGTGAAAGATCAGGGTAGATAAACAAATCTACAAAATACTTCAGACTTATCACAATTACAGTTGTGCACTAACACTGTACTAAAAATAAATACATAAATATATTGAACACGCTATATTTTAATATATGTATAGGGACAGGGACCTTAAACAATCCTAAATGAGTGCGTAAAAATGCCAGCAGAAGTGAAAATGACAGCCCTCAAGTAATTACTTTCACCACCCTACAGAAAACAAGACACATTAGACAAAATGGAAATTTATTTTATATAATGGGTCACACATTCCATGACCTGAAACTTTCTATTTTGATCCTCAGGCTATTTAGCAATGCCATTTCAGCAGCAGAGGTCATACAGTATCGAAAAGAAAAGAAGAAAAAATGAAGACAACCATAACATTGAATAACTAAAATAAATAAAATAACTAAATCTGCACATTTCAATGTACTTCAAAATGGCAAAAGGTCTTTAATGAAACCCAAACATGTCTTTACTTTATAAGCTAAACTATTCTTCTAGTATAATAAAATTAATTCTGCAAATATTACTGTGCACAGAGAAGTAACAAGTTTCAGCAAACTCTAGATTAAAAACCAGCCAAATATGTAGCATGCAATTTCATTGTAGCACGCAGTGAGAATTCAACCAATACCATGCTATTGGTACTGTACGCGTCCTCTTGAGAGTGCACTAACACCACCAGCCATCCTGACTGAAACTTCAGTATGCATATATTCAAATCCCACTGGATTATATAGCCCAAGACTGTTTATGAACGTCAGAGTTCTTTTGTTACTAACGCTAAGCGAGCGGCCAACAGACGACACTCTGCCATCATCTAACCAGATTAGAGGCTACTTTCTGATTTTACGCAATCCATGTTTTTTTTTACTAACGAAGACATTCATACAAATCATTACATTTTCTTGTGCACAAGGTTTCTGACGTACGCACTATTCAATTTTTACGTAATTCTTGTGGATCCTACAGCACAAGCGCACCAGTCACATTTTATTCAAATTCTCTTAATGATATAAAAAAAATAGACTTAAATACAAACTTTCATGCCAAAACAAGCTCAAAATCTCATTCACACTGTACTTGCTGACAACAAAAATTATGATTTACAATTATGATACACCCTTTTCCCTTAAAAATGCAATAACACCTTATTTAAAACAAAAAGTGAACGTAACGTAACGCATCTTGTAACTGTAGTGGATTATATCATATAACCTGCAAATTTAATTAATAACAGCGAATGCTGAAATGGAAATAATCAGAAAGGCGACAGGTAAGAGACGCTGGAGCGTGGTAGTTGGGGGGGGGGGGGGGGGGGGGGGAAGCATAAACCGGTCCCAGTTATCAGAGAAGCTTGTCTGTGCCTATCATATGCATCCTTCATTATTTCACACACTAGCTTGTACGTTCATAGCAAAACTTAAAGTACAATATGATATATATTAAACAATACATACGTACTGTCTTGTAACAAATGAACACTCCACTGTGCATAAACCAATTAAAGTTACACGCGGTTACAAGAGGAAAACCTCAACCTAAAACAGATACTTCCGACACTTCTTAGCACCACATTTACAGCGAGTTCTGGATGCCGTTTTACTGACTATTTCCGAAGATTCCGGTGAAGAGTTTTCTAAACGTTCGCTGTCGGGCAGAGTGAGACGAGCGCGTAACGGAGAAGCGTACGGTGAAACGAGACTTTCGGAAGACAGATCTGGATTTGAGGGAGAATTGTTATTTCCCTTTACATACTGGCACATGTAATCAAACGTAATTTCCTCTCCCTCCCTGATATTTCTCGTGGCAAACAGGGCGAGTTTCGGTAAATTGGGCTCCAAGCAATTGATCCACACAGCAAACACTGCAAGGTTTGGTTCACATGAATGATTTATAAAATGCGAGATGTTCCCATATACAGCTGCATCTACTGTGAACGGAGTTTGCTCGCTGTCATTGTAATCTAAATCGAACAGGTACGTTCTGCCCTCCGCATCATAAATTTTCCCTCTTTTTTCAGCCTCTTCATTCTTAATCACTTCACCCACATACTCGCATACAAATGAATCCTTCTTAATAGGCTGCAAGGCTTTCACCCCCCAACCACAACCGGACGCCGTTCGGAACACGCACAGCTTTATCGTGCGTCCATTCTGAATAACCCTGTTCGGGCACGCGGAGTTACACTTACAACGCTTGTTGCACTCGTATATAGGAGTTCCCACAGGAACAATAAGACGCTTATCAGGACCATATGCAAACGTAGCGCCAGACTGCTTGCCACAACAATTTCCAGAGTCAGGACTGCAGAATGGCTGACAGTCACATCCAACTGGAGGGTCCTCAGGAATGGTGATACCCTCTCCAGGCAGATAGTCATTTAAATACATGAAGTTGGTTGGTGCTTCCTCAAGATCCACATCATTTTCTACAGCTATAGAAGCCTTATCTGTCGACAGGCAGTTCATTTCCATTTCAAACACCCGGAGGTTTTTCAGCTGCTCCAGACGTCTGAAATGAAATTCTCGGACCATGAGCTCATCTTTTATTTTCTGTACCAGCTCAGGATTCCTTCTGTCATCAGGAAGTTTTAACAGATCAAAAATTTTCATGTCAATATCTTTCTCTGTGGGCACTGTGTACTTCAGAAAGCCTTTAGCTGAGAAAGTCTTCATGACGCTTTCCAACATTCCTTTCGTTGGTTGCTCAAGACTCTTTTTGAAGTTCTCCATGTCTTCTGATGTTGGGAGTCCAACAGAGGCCAGTTCTACTATCTGTCCTTGAAATTTTGAACGATAATTTTCCAATATCTGCTCGCAATTGGTGAGGTGTTCTTCCGGTTCCCACGTACTACTTTCTGTAGGCCACCCTTTCCATTTGACCAGATAGAAAATGTCTCCATTCTGAACCTTATGATGATCTAAGATTTTCTCAACCTCGTACACCGACTCGCCTTCTTCGTATTCTTCAGGGACTGGACACGCTTTCCGTCTTTTGTTACCTTTCCCTGCACTCAACTGCCACTTACACTCAGCACTGTTAAGTTTTGTCTTACGCATGTTCTTGGCCTTCACCGAGACACTGTTCTTGCCTTTTCTTGAAATGGTGATACAGTCCCCAACTGTTATGGGCACGGGCTCAGCCTTAACCTCGGCTGCAGACACCTCCTTGTTTTCCATGCTCCCCTCACTTGCGTTTGCCAGCTCAGGCTCAAGACCTCCTGGAACTATAAAAGTGCTGGTGTTTTGCTTCAGTTGCACTCAACAAATATAATAAATACACAACTTCAGAGGCAATCACAGTTTGAGCACCAAGATATCTTCATTGCACATGCATATTCACTGATGGATATCAGAGTGCAGGGAAAGGACCTGAAATTCATGTCACCCTTAATTTCATTAATATACGCTCAATTTAAATTAATCCACAGAAATTGTGGGTTATTACACATGACATGGCAACAACACAGTTTAAAATCTGAAGGGGCTAAATCCTCGAGAGTAAAGCAACTGATATGCAAAGATAAAAAATTTACTGTCTGTGTTATTCTTCCTGGCCTCTCGTTGCGGGCGCGCCACGGGTTTGGGCAAGTTCGCATTCTGATATCGCTTCACAAAGGGGTGATGGGGTTAGTTGTGTTGCGGCTGCGGTTGTACTGTTGACACCACCGAGTTGTGATGATAATTTACAGACAAACATTCGGTAGCTTTTAATATGCCTCCTATTCAAATACTTTAAAATATTTTGGTGCAGTGAATCTGGAGTTTTTTCTGCATGCCTCGAGTATTGGGTGCGTACGGCACATGCAGTGAAGTATGCTGCCTCCGAGAAAATACCCCACTACTTTCCCTTACGAGTGTTAACAGCATCCATGGTTCCCCCAAGCCCTCTATTTCCCATCAGACCTTCGCCTTTCTAAATTTGGCATTTTTTGGAACACAACCCATGCATTCAGCAAGGAACTGCTGTAGTTTTGGCACCCTACAACTTCACCATTCAAATTTCATCCAGAAGGGAGTGAGAGACGTGTTATGAGCCTTGAATATTGTGGTGTGTGTAAATGACAAAAGTTACATGCTATGAACAGATACATAAAACCAGTGTGTTGCCAAATGTAAAACAGTAAAACCTTCTAACGTTGTTTCAGTTCTTGAAGAAAATGTCACATCACATGCCACACTGTACATAGCTAACAAAACTCATTCACTTATTGATGTCTAAAATACTAAAACTGAATGGTGTTTCCAGTTTTTTGTGCATGAATGTTAGTGCTAAAGTTTCCATTCTTAACCAAAATTAGTATCTGAACAAATAAAAACTTATATTATAACACTAGACCTGATGATCATTTTTGAGCACTAGACTGCATCTTAAGAGGATATGGAGTGTTAAGACCTACCAACATCCGTAACAAAATATATTAAACTTATGTGGAAAAATAATTTATTTATTTTTAATGTCTAGTTGATATGAGTAATTAAAAGAGCGTAAAAAGATGACCAGACATACCCACTTCAACATTATGTTTCAAAACATTACTTACCTAACTTAATGGTAATGTTCCTTTCCAGTTCATTTTTGAAACGAACAGTTTGAACGCCAGAAATAGCTTTCACCACTGTAGATTTACCATGTGCCACATGGCCAATTGTACCTGATAAAAAGAATTATGATAATTTTTAAAAACACGAAGATGCGTAAAGATTGAAGGTGTTTCAATATTAAAAATAAAACCTGAAAACACAATGCGCTACACCACAGAATTTAAATCCAGGTATGGTTCTTGAACATACACATGATGTTCTTACAAGTCATAATAAATTACTTAGTGTTCACCCAGCAATCCAGAAAATTTCTTGATAATAATTTGATCAGTCGACTGATAAAAAAGACAGGTAAAAACCCTAAACCTTACCTATATTAATTGTTGCTTGTCTACTTATAACTTCAGGAGAGAGCGCAGTCAATTTAGCTACATCCTGGAAAAGAAAAGCAATGAGCGATCACCGACACAACATAATTTCAGGAGAAATACACATGATTAAGGACGCTGCAATTTTTAACACTGACACAAAAACATTCTATTACCAAACAAGCTCTTTCTTGTGGCTCCCACAATAATATTGTCACTTTTTCCCCTTTTATTATCATGTGCACGAGGTTACGGACAGTGCTGTAATACAGTTCAGATCCTAGCTCTTTTACCACTGCGGGAAGAGGTACAGCAAGAGAGGAGCTGGAATAAGGGAAAGTGACAGAGCAACCAATCAGAACACTGCTTAGCCGGTGAACGCAACTAGCATCCACCCTGAAAATATTCAACACCAGCAACGATCAGCGCTCTGATATGAACAGGATCTGCTCTTAGTGAATTATATTCCCATTTTAATACCTGACATATTCTTAAGGAAATGCAAAGGAGAACTTGGCTGATACTTTCATTCTGAATAGTAGCTATATCACCTTCTCTTTTATACTGCCCTAATGAAAGAACCTGCATCTGGGACCCAAACTGAGCAGAAGCTGATACTGCCAGATTTACAACATATTATTGTGTTATATGACCATAAATGAAAATTAAAAGGTTACACATATTTCTGCAGAATATATCACATCAAGTCTGAACAAAAAGCCCCACCAACAAACGGTAACAGATGGCATAACATATCATTCACAAGCAACCTAAATGGATCAAATTCAATTTGCTTCCTAAGTTCATGTAACTACACTGAGGCTGCAGAAAGAAGTAGCCTGCCCTCTGGAGTACTCTTCTCCGGCCCCAATTCACCCGTAAGCTAGCGAAGGTTAGAAGTACCTGCATTCCTGTAAACAGAATGTCTAGATAGGAATATACCAGAGTGAAATACAACAGGCAGAAGGAGATGTGACCGGGGTCAGTCTTCATCTTTATGCAGCCATAGTATGAGGTAATTCACTACACACAGAAAATTGAGTGGAATAATTATGTATCCCAAAACTGCCACCATATTATAGGAATTTCGAACTTCGATAACAGCTCCAAGAGATAAAACCCCGACTATTCCTAAGACGATTCTAGTTGTTTTACACTGCTGGTGACCAACACACCCATACAAATATAACATAGAAGCCAAGGGAATACTTAGGCATATGAACTTTCTGTATCTGCAATACAAAACTAATTACAAGTAAAATCTGTGTAAAAACAGTGTCCAATAATAAAGCGCTCACAAGTTTAGCTAAATCTTGCTTGTACAGCTGGCCAGCAACACTACCGCCTTCACCGCCCGCCATCTTAAAAAATATACCGCCGCGAACTGCAAGTTATCCACCTCAAACGCTTTCATTTAGATCAAGACGCCACACCTCTGCTGTATATGAGTAAATTCAGTGTTGCCAAGATAGGGCATAAAATGGAACATGTGCATAGTATTCAGATTATTTCATCTAAATCTCCAAATATTTATATACAAATTTTTCACGTATGCACACAAATACACGTATTCTTCACGAAATATTATTAGGGTGATCAAATAAAGATGGACGAGGATTTGAGGTTTTCACGACGGTGAGTCTGAAGATGGCTGTCTTGTGGATTGTTATCCCTGTAGTCTGATAGATGTTTACCGAAATTTGAGAGGACCTTGCCGCCTCCATCATCAGGGCGATGACAGCCATCATTAAGATAGACAAGTTGGCTGGATATGTACAACGGAAGATTACAAATGAAGCCACGAATACAATGAACTTCAAGGAAAGGGCCACCACATAATAGGACAAAAGTAAAATGCATCCTACAGAAATGGGAAATGAGGTTGAAGCCTGGATTCAGCTGGCTTATATGTATGTGAACATTTGTTCCATAAAAGGCAGGGATATGTCCTAATCACCGACTAACTATCTTCTTTCCAAAAATGTACCTGCACCATGAATTTATTTATACATTATTAAACTACACTTTTTTCAGTACCTCACTATATAGTGTCAAATGAGAGGATGATGGTGAATAATGTGTGACTTATTATTAAGAGCCCACTGTTGTCAAAGCTAATAAACAAAGGAGCCAGTAAAATGCACAAAAGCCTAAATTATTCTTTTACATTACTGGTAGAGGTAGTCGACTACAATTACACACAGAAATAAATTGTTTACTTTTCTTATAATACCTAAAATGGCTGATATTACACTAAATTCTAGAATAATTTAATGGTATTAAATTTTACTTTGTCATGCAGGAAATAAGGATGTCACATTAATTGCAACTTAGTTGTTTCTTGTGTACTTGCATCCTGTCTGCTTCAATAAATGACCTTTATTTTTCTTCCATGACAGTTAACTCAAATTTAGTTAAGAATTTCTATTCTAGCTTGGACATGGGTTAATATTTCACTTCAGCTTATTTATTAAGACTGCCAGTTTTGATTATCTCTACAATAAGTTAATATATATGCATGTATAAATATATTTGCAATATGACAGGACTGTCTTAAAACCACTTTAATGAAAATTACAGTTGACATAACCGCAGACAGTTATATTATTTCTTTTGGCTTTACAGTTTTATTTCAAGCCCCAGCTGTATTCATAATTTCAAGGACAAATTTTTCTAGCAAACATTTTCTTTTGATCCTTTAAGTAGTTACTACAGTTTAAAATTGTCTTTTTTCAAGAGTATGATTGGGCCATTGGCATCTGTTTGTCTACATATAAATATTTTGAAAGATTAAAATCTTCCAAACAGAACAAATCACAAAAGGTGAAGACAGTTTCTTAGAATTGTAATGCTACAGTGCATACTTCCAAGAAATATATTTTATTGGTATATTCCCTTGGCAAAAAATGTTTTAAAATCCTGAGTTATATCATAATTTTGCTTACTGACCCAATCAAGAAAACAAACTTTAATTCTACTGCAACAGCAACTTTTTTCATGTAATTTTTTTACAGGTATACATTCCCTCTTACATAAACTGTACATTTCTTTATTAATATATGGTCTTGGTAGTATACAATAGAGCAACAGAGAGTGACAGCTACGTCCTCTTTGCTTGAGGGACCTACAGTACTTTACTTTACAACCTGGAAGAAGAATATTATCTCAATAAAATCACAACAGTGACCGACTCCTTCATTGTGCAATGAAATACATGTAATTCATCCATACACACATTTAATAATTCATGCATACCTTCATATAAAACAACTACCTGATATAATCAGTAAAAATTATATGACACTATTAACAGATAGGTAACAGAAAATACCATACATGATGACCAGCTGCTAAGCATAATAACAGCGCTGGTTCACAGAGCACCAAGAAACACGGAATTATATTGTGATAAAACAGAAGAGATGTTTTCATCAGAGCGGACGTGGTCTTCTCTTCATTTATGGTGGCAGGCTAGTACATCTGTTCTGTACTATACTTATTATTTAATATAATTTTGTAACAAAATTATATTTGTTTTATTTCAAATTTTATTTAGTTAGTGTAGGGTTGCCAGAATTTCCATTTTTAAATATGAACATGTAAGAAACTCTGTTAATAGAATATAATATCCATAACCTATCACATGATATGATCCTGCTTTATTTAATTAGTGTCAAATGATAGGATGATTACTGAATAATGAATTGGAAAGGATATGGGGGGATGTGGTCATTACTTAATTTAAGCTACAATCCCAGCACTTTCCTGTAGAGACCAAGTAAAAGCAGAAAACCCTTAGTCATGACTGCTACTCTCTAGATTAGAATTTTGCACCAAAAAACCTCCTGAACACATACCACGGGGCTAACAACTTTACCATAACATTTGGTGACATGATCCTAAGCCACTTTAAGTCAGTACGATTTGAGGTTCTCACAAAAGTGAATACGAAGATGTCTGTCTTTTGGGTTGTAGCGCTGTGTAGTCTGGTAGAAGCTTACTAACATTTCGGAGGTCCTTGCTGATCTGATGATGGCAGCAGCAAGGACCTCCTAAACATTGGTAAACTTCTACCAGACTGCACTGTGCTAAACCCAGGGGACAGCCATCTTACACAGTTTTATTCAGGACCAATTTCTCTCCAATCTACTTTCAGTCTTAAAACAGTCGCTTCCCAAGAATCTTTTCCATAAATATTCTGTATGCATCTCTTACTTGTCACCCACCCAAAATACATGTTAAGGCCATCTTACCTTAATTCACCATTCTCAAAATAACTGCTGAGCTTATATAAAATAATGAAAGTTCTTCATTATATAATATCCTCAATTCTGTACTTTATTTATTTTGGACATATAAGCAAATATGTTAATTTTTATTTAGACAATTAACATGCTTTCTGGGAAAATTGATAAGGCATTCAAATAAAGGACTAGCAACATTATTAGTATGTAATATGTGGCTTTTAGGTTATTCTTTTATTGTTAGAACATTTCTTAGTCAATTTATGTAGTATATGAAAGATGGCCAGAGTTTGTTTTAGGATGTGGTAAACTGATGTAAATCATTGCACACTTATCATTAAAAGTAGATGTTGAACATCACTGTCATGCCTGAAATGGGGGTTTATTTATGGACAAATTCAGAAATGATCGCTCATTTGATTTTGTTCATGATGATTTGGCTGCACCTGAATGAAGATTCTTTCCGGGTGACATTTCAGGTTCTGACAGTTTTAAGTATGAAATTATTGACTTTGAGATGTTGTACTGTATAGTATGGTAGAAAATGATTCATCTTTCAGATGTGCATACTGTCTCCATCATCAGGGAGACAATAACCCTCCTGATGGAGGCAGTATGCAACTCTAAAATGTCAGTCAGTTTCTATCTGCTTATATAACACAACATCTCAGAAGACAGCCATCTTGAAGATGATTTCTGCTGAGAGCACCTCTTTTTTTTTAATACAAATATAATGTCTGTTTCAGAATGTTTACATCAGTTAGCATCAACATAACTCATACAGATGTACGCTCAGGCAAATGGGTTGTTCAACTTAAGTGCTATTTGAAAAAAAAAAGTTTTAAATTCACAGCGTGTTATTTATGTATTTGTATGTTTGAACCAAAGAAAGATTAATAAAAGGAATCTCATGTAAGTCTTATGTTACCAGTGTTTATAAGGGAAAAATTACTTACTATGACCGTAAATGTTCAAAAGCATTACTAACGTGAATAGTCGATTCCTCATCATTCATATATGAAGTGTTAATATTTTTAATTAATTATTTTTGCAAGAAAAAATTTCTGCTAAACAGAATAAAATACAAGGGATTTTTTTTAGGAATCCCTGTCTTATGATTCGTCTATACCGACTATCAGCTGTGTGTGTAATTAGTCCACAACCTTTAATATGTGTATGTAACAGTGTAGTTTTTAAGTTGAAGTGTTATGACAATGGAATCTATATTTACTGATAATAGTAATTGAACATTTAATAAGAATAATTCCTTTTGATTTTTTTCTTTATGGCTTACTTTTAGGGAATTTCCCTGTAAAATATTTTAAAATCCAGGTATACAAAAAGGAAACATACATTTAGTGTACCTGATGAATGTTGTCAGCATCAGCGTCTTGCAAAGTTAATTTAATTACCAGTTTGAAGAATTTTTCATAGTTGTCATGATCATAATTTTACCTCCAGGACAGAGACAGAAACACTGATATCTATTTATGAATCCAGACAGCATCATAACATAGGACAATGACATCTTCACTGCCGCGAGAACCTCAAATCTCACATAACAGATGATGTTTCTTGGTTCCAATGTAATATGCTCTGCCCAAGCTGCCATGATATCAAACTGTCTCCTGATGGTTTGTAAACTTAATGAAGTGGGGATACTGTTCCATTTTGCACTTTCAAGTAGGCCGTGTTCCATTAAATATCAAGTAACATTCAAGATATTCACATAACACGATTAATAAAAATACATCAAGATAATCAGTAATGCTGTGTCACTGAGAAGTTTGTGAAATGGCATACTGACAAACAGGAATATACGCAATTATTAACTGAAAGGATAGTAATTTATTAAGGATTTTAATTACATGTCTTCACAACTTTCTTCTGTTCTAAAGGAGACAGTAAAGCAACTTTTCCAACTCCATCTTGCTATAAATTTAATATTTCATCAGATCTTTTCCTTCCATTATCTGCCACCTTAAATCTAATGAGGTGGCATTATGAGAAGACAATAAACACAATTAAAAATATTACAGGATTTGGAACCATAATTTGATTAATCAAGACTACCACCTTAACAATCCATCAACTCAGGAATGGCAACCAGCAGTATTAATTCTTTCCCTTTGGTACTTTCCATAGACTGAATTTCATCCGTAACTTCTTTCTAACATAGCCATTCAGCTATAGATACCAAATCTGCCTGTTATGTACTTCGGTCTGAAAGGAAGCCATTATTGTTTGTGTGTCGAGATATAAATCATCATTACATGTGCAATAAACTGTTCAAATATGAAAACAAGTGGTCGTAGTGCGGGCCACCGCGTACGTTGTCCCATTTACGTAGAGCTGCGCAGAGTTTCAGCGATCACTTAAATGTTTTGTTCCGTCCCCTTTACAGCTGTTAACTTAATATCTACATACAATTACAATTGTTAAACATGCCATAAATCAGTTACAAAAATTTATAATTTTTATCTTATTGTCTTCCATTACTTTAAAACATGTATCATAGAAGATGCATGATTTATATGTATACATAACTTCACACATTTAAAAATATGTACATCCTGAAATATGCAGTGTGTAAAATTCTGTATTTCATAGCAGAACGTAATATTAGCCTAAATTAGTAGTAACCAAGAACGTTTTGCGAACAGACAAAGACATGATGACGAGATGCACATAACACCCAACTGATTCACATTGTTTTAACAGTGCTCCCAAAGTTTCAGAAAAGAATTACAACCACAAACTTCCCTATGTGAAATTTTTACAATTCAATGCGATAATTATATTCTAACAATGTTTAACAACCAGGTATTTCTAATAAATAAATGTTCATCAATTATTAACAAAGATTAGGTCTCAATATAACAATTAAAGAGTGGGCAGAATTTATTATCACATATCTTCTTGCTTTTTGTTTTAAGTACAGCCCTAAATACAAACGTATATTATTTACAACGTAACTGACAACTTCACTGTGCCATTTTATTGGTCTATTTACATACAAAAGATGTCTCTGGTATTTCATGCAGAATTTTATTTTATTTTTAAGTATGCACAAACCTTATACTTCTCTTGTAGCAAATACACTGTATTGACCAAAATATCTGTTAAATTAGAAGTGACATTCCATTAAGATTGTTGAATGAATCCAAACTGTCTGCTTGTTGTGATACGTCACTTGGACATGAGAAATGCTGAAATAAATTATAACTTTAGTAGTGAAATCACAATGCTAAAATTGTAACAGCCATTATGTAAATGTTGACTTACTGGCTAACAACTGTTAGCTGTTTTCTGTAGAATTTATTGGTGGATAATACTGAATATTGTGCAGGGCAACCAGTCTTGGCCAAAATCAATGTTTTCAATCATATTTAATATATGCCTAAGCAATGGTGAATGGCAGAACCTAATTTATTTTAATTTATCAGCTGGAAACTAGCACTGATAAGAAATGCACTTTTTATCACAATGGTTATTTTTCTATAAATCTTGAATCTGTACTGGCTTAAAATTTTAAATTTTATCACGTTTTTTATCTTTATAGATGACCTGATAAAAACAAAGTACGGTAATATGAGGTATAAAGTTAAAATTTTAAAATGAATAAAACCATTACTTTCTAACGGCTTTAGCCCTGTGTGATCCCCTTTATGTATCAACTTTAAAATATTAATTTTGCATGATGCTATAACAGTTTTATTTAAAATAACAGGATCTCTCCTGTTATGGGCATACACAAAATGGGCATGGCATTGCATTGCACCTTATACTTCCTACGTATGATATATTAATGCACTTTTTACACATATTTTCTCCATTCATTTACATAAAATCGATAAAATGCATATTTCATAATCAGTGGTTTCCCTTCACAAGTATGATCCAGTATGTACAACTTTGGCAGAGGCCACACGGCTCTTGGCCCCCCCAAAAAACAGAGAGAAGACAACAAGACATCGACCCGCCAGCGGACACAATGTAAGGGGCAGGTTATGACTTGCACTGGGGTAATATATATAATCTGTTGAATCCATACTATGTACATCATCACTAATGAATGGGGATCATATAACACTGTTCAGACAGCACCCGAAGTCTCGACTCTTGCATTCCAGTTAACACAAATCATGTAGTACATACCTACTACAAAGATGAGTAAAAACTGCTACATTAATCATTACTATAAAGCTCACAGGAGCATGAAATCCTTCTGTGTTACATAATTGCAATTTTGCACAAGGTTTTGCATTCTGAATGTTGCAGTTATGGCACACGTACAAATTGAGTTATGTTTCTGTTTAGCACTGTCACTTACAGTCATTTGTTCCATTCTCTCAATATGATGGAAAAAATTAAGAACAAACTACAGCACAGCATGTGGTTTTACATCATTCTAGCAATTAGACTGACCATTTATTACCACTGAAATGCTTGGATGCTCACAGATGATACCACTTCTTATCTCTGTATTTGATCATGAGTGTGTGTGCTGACTGTGAAAAGTTCTCTCCCTCAGACATCATCCGCTGTGTGCGCTCCTCCAGCTGACTCAACTTTTCACCTCTCTCCACAACCATCTGATGTGTCCTGGCGATCTCACCTGTGACCGATGTTACTCGCTGACCCGCGGCTTCCATATTAGCAGACGGGCCTGGAATAAGCTTGGCAACACTACGCGATGCTCTACCACTTGCTTCACCAACTACAACGAGTAGAATATTAAAAACAAAGCTGACAATGCAATAGTCCTCAATTAGTGTGTATTTTCTGTCAGAGAATAAGAAGTCCTTTGAATAATTTCAGCTACCTTTCTTTCAAATCCTTCACTCTATATGATGAAGTTAGCAGAAAATACTTATTAATAATTATACAATAATTTACATTAGTACAGATTCAACATGATATAATCTTGAAGTTTTGCACCGTTGTGACATTTTTATGTTATATGCTTGCTGCCTCCATCATCAGGGCAATGATTGCCTGATGATGGAGGTAGCAAGCACTTCTGATATGTCAGAAAACTTCCACCAGACTTCAGACTACAAGGTGCAACATCCTGGAAGACATCTTCTCGTACAGCTCTACCTATAGTAATTCATCAGCGACAACTACAGAATAAACAGTAAATACATATTCCACACAGTCACTAGGTTATTATTTTATATCATACATAAAAATATTCTCACGTAAAATTGCATCAACGTACAATTTCAGGTCCCAACATTAGAAGTGCAAGTGTTGATAAGTTTTCATGACCACCATGATGATATTACTAATGTCAGAGAGTTGTAAGTAACGAGGTAGGCAATGAAATGGAATCTGTACCATGTGACATGTTGACAATGGTAGGGGCTGTTAGCTCGTGCACAACCATCAGCTAGAGGGCCATCATCAGTGAGCATACCTTTATATCTGGATGATGTCCCCTGCACCCTGAGCATATGCTAAACTGTGGTGACAATTAACATGCCAAACTGAAGTGCTCTACTTACACAATTCTTCCCTGTCCAAGGAGCGTGTGCCACCACCAAACAAACCCCTGAAGAAGCTTTCCTTGGGAGGTTCAGGCATGTCATGAGGAAGGAAGAGTTCTCCCACCATGTCTGTCAGACTAGCACTGAAATTAAGCACGAGTTTTGCTTGATGTAAGCATAAGTATAAATCAAATATATATCAGAATTACACGAAATGTTCTCTGCAGGAACAGAACATTTTTACCCTTTTCACATTGACTATTTCCCAAATCATGTGACAGGCCATATAAAAGGATTGTGAGGTCTGCCTCCATCATCAGGGTGGTGATGGAGGCAGAAGCAGCCTCTGAAATGCTGGTAAACTTCTGGTAGACTACATGATGCTACAACCCAGAAGACAGCCATCTTCAAAGTAGAAGGAGTGAAGAAAGAGAAGGAGTGGAGTGTCACTGTTTACCAATTTTGTCTCATATATCTCAGTTACTGCTGTGCTTTATTCACATAAAGAATATATTTTGTACTTCATCAGTTTATACATTACAAAACAAGAATTCTGGACTCTTACCAGAAATCCGCAGACACAGTGAACTTCTGCACTTCTGTTGGTGAGCACAGGTACAGCCCGTGTCCACGGTTACTGAAGCAGAAGGTTCTGGCTATCCTGAAATGCAACAGTTCTAACTTATGTCTTGACACAATCACCAGTATTTAACAACATAAAGGACTCAAACAATACACAAAAACAAAAACATAGAATGAATTCAACTAAATAAATAATACTTGAATTAAACATAGAATAATGGCAAACAACACATAAAACACTACAATATGGAAATTTATACTAATAAATAAACAATATACTGAATTCATTATTAAACACTGGAAAAGCATTCCGGAAACGTGGTCAATTCTCCTTGGTCATTTTGACATAATTATTTCTCACAAGCAACCACTTTCAAAGAATTAACTTAGACTCATTTTTCTTACCTTAGTATGACACATGTTATATGCAGTGACGATGCACAAAACATTATACCAGTCAATATAAAGCAAAACACATCAGCAAGCATTGCAAAAAACAAAACCCGTTTTGCATCTTTCGTCTCGCGGCAGAATATTCCTGACAGGGCATTTGCTCCTTTAATCACACACTGAGTCAGTGTTTGAGTTTATGTCACATGAAAATGGCTTTACAGAATCCTGTATGTGCTGGAGTTCAAATCACACAGCATGGCCTAAAAGAGTGTAAATGTTATATGTTATAATGTACCTATTATTTCAAGTATTTTGTCAATGGAAACATTTGATTATCTCTTTCAGAACTGTCACTAAATACTTCACCTACCAACAGAATATTAAGAGAACTTTTAAGTCTTATCAGCTCAAGTTCATGTCAGAAGTAGGAGTGCTTGGCATGCATCAGACTGCTTGCCTTAAACTTATCACAAATTATGGGAGAAAATCAGTGAAGTACCCTTCCCTAAATTTAAGGTAACAATATTCCTCGATTCAAAATATTGTATTAACTACTTCTAAAATGCAACTGAAATTGCTGAAAAATCAATATATATTTTGTGAAACTAAGTTTCCAAGTACCTATTGTGTAAACTTGATTGCTAATCAGATATGTAAGCCTTAAACTAACTGTATAATGAAACTCAGCACATACTGACAGCAATAGTGTTTTTTCAAGTATCATACATGTTTGTTTGTTTGTCTGTTGTGTGGATCATCTGTCAAAATGTTTGGCTTGTGTGAGATCAGCAGATAATGTTTCTATGGGTTGTGCTAGTATCAGAATACTATTTTACGTGTCCTTGACATCTCAAAGTGAAAACATGCGTTATCTACCATAGATTCATGAAAGAAATATCAGAATAGTCACACTACAAGAAAATGTATTAAAGTAGAATGATAAAAAAAATGTACGTCTAGCCACATAATGCACAAGTAACGTTTTAAGGCCACAGTTATATAGTTCTTTTTTCCCATTCAACATTTTGAAAACTGTTACTATAACCTACCTTCATGGCAAGAGTGTCAGAACTTTGAACTCTTTCACTGTTACAAACCCAAATTTCTGCCACACCAAATTTGGTAAATTAATTATTTAGCCAAATACAGATTACTATAACACTCACAGAAATAAATATTACAGAAATTAAAGTCTCAAATACAGAGTTTTTATAATCTTTGCTCTTTAAATAAGATATCATTAAACAAAGACTGTGTGCTGATGTCAACTAAATTTAGCTGCCTCAGGATGGGAAACCTTCAAGATCCATAAAAGCAAATTTTGATCAGCTGAGTAGCTTAGTTTTCTAAGAAAAACCTTTATCCATCAAGTTAGTTAACTGTTGGAGTGTTAAAGCTGAAGCAAGTTAATCTCATTATCTGCATGTTACATGGCATTATTGACTAACTACCAGAAAATTGAACGGTGATGTGCTCAGAACTGAATGTGTATCCCCTGTAACTGATATTAACACAACTAGCACATCACTGAAAGAAAATGGAAAGAGTATAAGACAAGAAGCAAAGACAGTGAATGGAAGCCTGCAAGTAGAAAATAACCATTCAATGATAAAATAAAATACTTCATGAGGAAAACTGTGACTATAAAATGCAAAAGTATACAAAGCACAGCTCAGATTTTCTTCATATTATATCTAATGTTTATGTAACAGAAATATTCTAAGTTTCATGCTTCTTAAATTCCAGATCAGTTTCAGACACAATTCCTAACGACAGCGTCTCAGTCACCAATCACTGAAGATAAAATTCAGTGTGCGTGCGTAAAGAGAGACAAAGACAAGATGAAGAGCCCGTGGCCATAAGTCGGCAACAATCGTGCAATTCACATTCTTTCATTGCATCCCAGACAGCGTGCATCATTTTCAACAGGCGGTCATGCACAGAACACAGAATATGAACTTGCACAAATGCAACATGCTGATAGATTCTAAATGATGAACCTTTACTCACAGGAAGAAGTAGGGTACTAGACAGTAAAAATAATTTCAGTCAAAACACCGCAAAAACTGTTTCCCAACAGAGCACATCTAGTAAGTCTCAGCCCAATTACATGGCATGAAAAATAAAATATTATTTCATAAGAAAATGTACTCATTACCGTTTCTTTCCATTATAGTGGTCATACTGAGACAATATCATAGATGGACAGTGTGCCTGTCTGTCTATCTGTGTGGGCTTTGCTACTTTGTGAGATATGCAGCCGTTTAAAAGTTCCTGCGGTACAACATGTCCATTTGAAGTGAATTTCTGGGTCTAAATGCGCAAATGCTTTAACTTAAGAGTTTTGTGGTTGGGGGACTTGTATCAGCACTGTCAAAATTCATTCAATTACAAATTACCTTTTCAATAATTCATAAAACTAATACAGAGAAAATTTTGAGTGGTAAGAAAGGAAGGGAGCTGGTGCATCCACAACAATTTTCTAAGCGAGTTTACATTACAGACGTTTGTGTTCTAGAAGGCAAAAGATAGCATTTTCCTTTTCCAATATTATGCACCACTATTCTGTAACAAATACACTCGCAGTTCTAACTGTAACAGATAAGTAACGATACCCAATGTTACTCTATGAATGAAAGTCCATCATTTAGAATGAACAGAATATTTACTGCTAATCTATTACATGCTTCACAACAAGGTAAATTTCAATAAAAAATTATTAATATTTTTAATGAGTTGCAAGATGACTGGACACACAGCTTTGTGGTTACTGCACTCAGAAAGTCAAAAATATATTGCTACTTGTCCTTTCCGTTTGCGGAAACAAATTCAATGGTTTTGTTGGTCTTACAACTCTTTATTCTTCCAGAAATTACATCAACATGTAACTTCAGCAACAGGCTTCAGGACAAGTCACAGAACAGAATAAAATAAATTATTAACAATTATGAATATGATACATTTTAATCTATAGAAAATTAATACTATACATTTATTAATTTAACAAATTATGCTAGGAAAAAAAGCCACATCATGCTCTAGAAAAAAGCCGCTGTGAAAATGCTTTAAGTTCATAAGTAATAAGGATATGCAAATTTAGAATAGAAACTGCAATTTCTATACCAATATTACAACCCAAAGCAATCTTTAAATAAAATTCATTGCACTCAATAAATATACAAATAAAACCAGCCTGCAATTGCAAAGAGGAAGGAAGTGTACGTGCACACTCATTTGCTTACTTCCTAAAGCTTCAAGCTGCAACAAAACATACAGAAGAAAATGTCTGGGAGTTGAATGTCCCACGCATCCTAATGTGTAGAACTGATTGTTATGAACTGTTCACATGATGTTTATAATGCTTAAATTGGAGGAAGGCCAACATTTTACAATATATATGCTCTTCTATCAAGAGCAGTTAGTCACATTCACTGGGTGTCTTTAACATGGTGTTGGGGAAGCCATAATTCCATAAAGAATCAGAGTTAATAAAGCTTAATTTAAAGAATTCTGAATTGAATTGAATTAAATGAACACTCATCTGCTCTCTTTGACATGCTACTCATTTAATTAAAGAATTAGATACAAAGACAACACCATAAATCAAAGACTGCAATGAACGCACGGCAAAGGTTTCCCAGAACAGACATGAACACAGAGAATGTCCCTTTAAGCTGAAGAGTTTATTTTGAATATAACGGCCCTGTGTAAAATGCTGAATTCTTATTTTTTAATTACATAAAAGATGGTAATGCACAGTGAACTTGAAAACCAAATGCCATGGTCAACTAGCTCTAGCTCTCTTGCTCTATACTTGGGAGTTTGTAGGTTGAAATCTTTCCCCAGAAGCTGACTCTCTGAAATTCTTTTCATATTTTCGTTACTCACTCTTGGAAAAGTGCCATTTTACACTATGTAAGTATTAAAAAATAACAAGAATAAATCAATAAACTTAACTGGTAAATGTCAGTGGAAAAAATGAACTATAACATACGCCTATAGCGGAACATACTGTTGTTCAAATGCATATACAAAGAAGCCAACAGAGAACAATGATGACCCTTATCAACATTTTAAAAACTTCCAGGAAAAAAGGTAAATTTTAAGATAGTTTTAAAGTAAATCAGTCATTGCCATCAATCTGGCTTGTAACACCGGCTCTGACGAACAGGCCTTCCTCCAGTGAAAACATTATATGGCGTATATACTGTATGTGTCGACTTACTGGTCTGTGTCTTCGTTAACAAACATCTGTTGTCCCCAAATGGATAACATAGGGTCTACAATGCCTTGTTTGGTTGTCTGAAAACTGTTAAGAGGAAGAAAACAAGACAGAGAAAAGATTGCAGGGTTGGTTAGAAATTTTCAACACTATTGAATTCCCAGATTATTTTAGTGACAAGGGCAAGGTATGTGTTAGTAGCATGCATATGCAGTTTCTGTTAGTTACCATAAAAATTGCTGCAGCTGTAGAGATAAATTCTGTGAGCAACAGACACATTGTAGCTTAATATATTCCAGCCACATTTGTGATTATTCATACAATTTATTAATTGCATCAAAAATAAATAATTTCGTGATTCCAATGCACACTTACAGTAAAAGAATTGTTAAAAATTAAAGAAGTGTAGAATCAGTGATGAAGTAAACTAACATAAAATTAAGGAAAGATAGTAAAATTAAAGAAAATACTAAATGAAGGCCATGAGACAAATAATAAGAGACAAAGAAATTTCTGTCTGCCTCAGTACTTGCTCGACAATACTTGTAAAGCCACTGAGGAAAACCAAGAGACAGACAATTTCATTCCCTCTCTGTCCACGTACATAATAAGTACATGTGTATGGGCCAACATTTCTGGACTCTCCTTTTATAATTTTGTACAAGATATAAATGCAATGACATGGAATTTAAACTGATCATATTTACAGAAACCTGTGAAATTTATTGAACGTTCTAATTAACTTGACATTAGCAACTGACGTTGCAATTATTATACCTTTTTTTTTAAAGAAATAACTGCATATGAGATAATACAAATAGAAAAAAAAAAGTTGTCCTCCCCAGGTACAATGCTTTGCTTATCATTTTAGTCCTGATATTTCATAAACAATAAACCAATAAAGTTTTACAGTATTGTAATGAAATTTGCTACTACCTAGAAATTTTTTAAAAAAAATTACCTATTAAAAACACTGCATAAATGAATCCAACATACGCTACATATCAAAAATATGTATGCATTTTAGTCAATACAGGAAACAGATGATTACTTTAGACCACTGGACTGCTCTAATGAGTGACTATGGCTAAGGTCAGATTTAATGAGTGCCATTATACAGACAGAAAACTGTCTCTGTATCTGTTGGCTCTTGCTCCAGTAATTAAATAAACACATCAATTATTTCTTGTGAAGCATCTTACAGTATCATATTATTCCAAAATTGATGGTAATGATGTAATATCATTTTCTCCAGACATTATCTAGTGTCTACGTCATAACATTTAAAGTTCTGAATCTGTCCCCATGTACACAAAAAAGAAAAAAACAAAACAAAGAAGACAAAGAGATGAAGCCTACTCCAAAAGCAACGCTGTAATGCTCACTTTCCAGTGACAGCTGCTCGCCATTCTTATTTATCTTTCATCTTCTCTAGCTTCTTCTATGATTAGTAACAAAAGAGGCCCTATGTGGTAGGCATCAATTGTCTTGAGTTTCTGGATGTGGAAATAATAAACACGAAAACAACGTTGTTCTTCTGGGTTGCGATGCCACGTAGATTCACATTTGGATACCACGATTTTGGAGAAACGTCGGTATCTATGTACAAGTCTAAGTGGCACCACACCCAGAAGAACAAGATTGTCATCCTCAATGTCATGAGAACTTCAAATCTCACAACCAACATAAGACTTTATAACCCTCATGGTGCCACCATAAGTTAGATTAACAATAAAAAAACAGGTGCATAAAATGACTGTGATTAGACTGATCCTCTGTATTCATTAAATTCTCAATGGGAAATATTTTTCCAGTGGAGCTATAATTTTCTTTAACATCCTACTTGCCGAGCAGGAAATACTTTCTCATTATAACTGGTTGTTAACATCCTTAAAAATAAGTGATTCACTCCATGATTTATTAAAATGACCACCCCAGGATTCACTAATAACCACACCTCAATACAATTAAAGGTTTTGAATACAAATTTTAATCTCAAATGATCTTGCAACATAAATGGGTAATTAACATATCCACTTTTTTATATTTTGTGCATATGAGGAAAGGTGTAAATTTATAAATGTTTCATATATTAAATTCACGTAAGAGTTACAGCATCATTTTATCTCCTTTCAGATGCAACTTATCATGAGGATGTGAATTCTTAAGAAGTGTGTTTCCTAAGCAGTCAAAATTTGAAGATAAGATAAAACAACATTAAATACATTTGCTTCATCTCCTCCAACACTGTCACATTCTTGCATCAGAAATTAAGACTTCAAAACAGCGCTAATGTAGAACGAGGCCTACGCCCATATAATTGAAACTCTCGTTGTGCATTCAGTGTGTGAAAGGCATAACTCTTAGAATAAAAGTAAAATATGCACACACTTGGCATGCTGGCACTGAAAATGGCAAAAATGTGGTGCATTTCTTATGTCATGAGAGCAGTCTGTGGGCTGAAACATTATACATGCAAATATATTAAAAATGGCACTACCTACAGAAGAACGTTTCAGAAGTAGGCAATAACTTCAGATAAAATTATAGCAAAAGGTAAGAATATAAAAGCTCATATCAAGAAAAGAATGACCGAGCTACGGCGTATTATACTGATGAAGCTGAAGGTGATAAGTATTTTGTGGCTATATCATCAAATCACTTAAAAAAAGAGTGGCTGGTAATACAAGTGTAAGGATTTTTCTGCAAAAGATGTAGGATTTTCCATGCGCCTCTATCATTTCATATATCTGACAAAGTGAGAACTATTGGTCTCACTACGGCTGAAAGCACATGCACATACATAAGTTCCCCCCTGCCAATCGTCATCTTCACTGCCACCCCATCATCAATGTACACATGGAAACTCTGCCTTACAGTCCATTTAAAGGCTGGATTACCAAACATAAATTGTTTTTATGCTCTTGCTGCAATATTATGCCATCAGAAACCATGCTACTGTCATTACTTCTTACCAGAACTTTAACAAAATTCTGTACAATAGACAAAGTTAAATTTTAACAGTATATTTATAATAGTAACATGAATTTTACATTAAAATCATTAATCGATTGCTAAGATTTTAAAGCCTGAGACTTCTACTGTGGGACTTATGTAGCTAACCACCTGCCCTGTCAGACACATATCTGTTTTCATCAGCTTGTTCGAGAAGAAATATTAATTGCTGAATTTCCAGCATCAGTCACATGGTGTTTAAAATTATGTTCATGTGAAACTTTTTCTCTTTAAATGTGGGAAGAAAGAAAACAGACAGCAGAATCACTTTAATCTGAAGGTCTGTGATGATGGTCTGTTCTTACAATAGCAAACTTCTTAGACATTATCCATCATTCCATTTCTCATTGTAAAAAGAATGTTTGGGGAATGGAATATATCTCCATTCTTAAGGTCTGGAGACAGGAGCTACCTCTATCAATTGAATGGAAAGAAAATTATATTTTTATTTAGCTTGTTTCATAGACGATTATGATGATAGCGCCACAATATGTAACTTACCACCATTCCCGCAAACAATAATAATGAATTGAAACGTACAGAAAAGCTGCTAGTACAACAGTTTACTATCTTCAGCTATCAAATTATTAAGTAATTACATTATTAAATAATTATAAAAATGATTTGAAAAAGAAGAACTGAAAAGAAGCAGTAGTACTTATGTGGGAGATTCTTCTGTTTTGGACTTTGATCAAGTCCACAACTTACCTGAGATCAGATAAAGGAAGAAAGTCTATATCAATCAACGGTCTAAGGCTGGGCAAGCTGTAGGCAGTGACGTGCCCACTTGAGATGTAACATACCAGGCATACACTGTCTGTAACACAAATATTTTGCATTAAGACTGTCATAGAATGCTGGTATCATCCCTCCATACTGCCATCATCTTCAACCTTGCAGATGACCATTCCTCCAAAATGCTGATACATGGTGTTTCAACCCAGAATATTAATATCTTCACTGCCATGAAAATCTCAAATCACAAAATCCTACTTGTTTGAAAAACGATGAGAAGCCCATTGATGAAGGTCATGTTGAATGCTGACAAGTCAGAGGGCAAATCCAGTGCTGGAATCCATATTACGTCATTATAATCTTCGAACAACCTTTTCAAATGTTGATGCAGAACAAATCAGTACAATGTGATAATTTAATCCTGATGAGATGATGACAAAAATCTCTCTGTGTGGGTGATCATAAAATAGTATGTGTACAATATAAAAAATTCATTTACATTACTTCTGTACTTAAATGTAACACTGAACCCACTGAAGGTACGTAAACAAAGAACTTTCAAAAGATTGCTTTCTTCACACTCACCAATGTGAAAACCTCAAATCCTACAAAGAACTTTCACTGCTGTTTCACTGCCAGCAACAAGTGAAACCCATTCTCTGGTTTATCTACATAAATTAGATAATATTTAATCTTGAAACCTAGGATAGTAAGCTTGATCAGGCCTTAGTGAATTCTTAAACTGATCAATCACCTATAAACAACCCAACAACCCACTTCAAGATATTACTCTAACCAAACGTGGCAAAAAACATAAATAAAACTAATATACCTGCACCCATTTCTGTCTAGAACACAAAATCACCAGTGAAGGCATTACATTTCTCACCCACCTTTCAAAGAAATTATTTCAGCCTTTATCACAAAGTCGGTATCAGCAAGCTGTTGCCTGTAGACGCAATTATGGGAAGGTAAGGCCACGACACGTGCTTGTTTCTCTGACGTGAGGACAACAAACTGGCGATCGCCATACTGATCTTGCTGGCCACCAAGCGTTGGTGACATGCGGTTATTAGATGTTGACTTTGTAGGTGTCTCTGACAACACAAACCATGCATTTACTCATAAAGTGTAATCATATCAATTTATATAATGTCCACAAAAGAATATTCAAACAGATGAGAACTAGCTCAAATTATATTATATCAAATAATATAAGTAATGAATAATGAATTGGAAAGGATATGGAAGGAATTCATGGCCTCCTTTTAGGTATACTGGCATTTTCGTGGAGGGACTGAGTTGTCACAAAAAAGTCAGTCATGATTGCTAGTCTCCATGCTGAGATTTGAACCCAGGACCATACATTTTATTGAAGAGAGGCAGAAATATGATCAGGAGGAATGCAGTATATAATTCATGCATCCAGTACTATTAAGAGAGTAAAAATAAATGCATACAAAATGGGAAAACCTCTTGGAAGACCAAACGGTAGTGGTAGGCAAATTTGAAGACGTATCTTAGGAAAATATTTTTTAAGAACAGGAAGTAAATGGGTTGCTCCAAGATTGTGCCCGACAGTGAACTTTGGTGATAGTGACCTTGAACCTTCAGGTTCCGCCACCGCAGTGTCAGTGACTTTTACAAATAGTTCTCAAATTATATAAAGTAACTAACAGAATACATGCAGGGAATAAACATATGTCTTATTTGTTGGTCACTGATGTCGCAATGTTACATGAATTTAACTACAAAGATCCTAAATGAACATACTTTGTGCCACAGCATCCTTACTTATCCGTTCCCTTCCCTCCTTATTCTCATCTTTCCACGCTTCATAAGAATATGGAATCAGTGCTCCGTTACAATCCAGAAAAGACATCGTCAATATGCAGCCCTTTAATCGGAATATTGTTCCTGTAATTCAAAAAGAAATGGAAAAAAAGAACAAAATTTACAAGTTTTAACTGAACTGTATTTTTCCACATGGGTAATACAAAATGTTAATCAGATCTTGTAATTGATACAATATTTTGCAAGGTCCATACAGCTGAATAGATATTCTATGCACAAATGGTATAATGCTATGGTATTCCCACATTTCTCACTCGGTAACTACATATTTCCTTGCAGCACCACTTGTGTTTAAAGGTAAACTTTTGATCTGAAAATGATCCATATGAAAAGTTAATTGATCTCTATAAGAATTACCATATGAAACAGATATGTCTCTGTCTCATAAACAATTAAGGAGTTGAATATGGTCAGTAGACAGCAAAGAAAATATCATTAAAATCACACCATTATCGGTGTTTTGTTAAGATAAAATATTTCCAATTATGGTAAAATACTGATGTGCCCTTCTGACATGATGCTTCAAACGTATTTTGGTTCCTCAAAGCTCGTTATGAAAGAAGTAAAGGTTTTACAGCAACTGCCACTCTTTATACTAACCAAGAGGCGAGACAATGACGGGCTGCGTCATTCGACTCTCTGCCGATGGAGGAACATTGATCATGATGGTCAGCACAGAGCCCAAGTTTGTGCCAACCCAGAGTGTTGGAAAAGTTGATGGATCTACGAACAGAAGGGAACAGCTTCACATTACAATCAAATAAGAACTTGAAACTAATAGACTCCTGCAATAAAAAATAGGATGCTCAAACTTTATCCTCATCCATGGACATGAACATGTATAAATACAATCACTTGGAAGTGAGACCACCAAGTCCTCTCCAATCCAAGTGCAAACTGTCACTTCCTGGCTTCTGACAGGAACTGCATGACTCACCACCCTAACAGCAACTGTCACCAAGAATATTCAAACAACAGTGTAACTGCACCAAACATCGGGCGAAGCGTGCAGTTCTTACTGGAAGCAGGAAAGTGGCAATTACATTTTACTTTGTTTTGCTTTTACTTGCGATGTGGAATCTTTCCCGTACCATGAGCTCTGAGCTTTTCTTTCAAATAATTTCTTAACGTAATTATGAATTCACTTAAACTCAATATGAACTTACCAGATTTTTTAGTATAAGAGTCAGCAAATGCCAGGCACTGTATAGCTTCAGAACTTATGTTTTCTAAACTGGACATGCTAGAACTTCTGGACCTTGAAAATGAACTGTCAAGTTTATCTGATTAAAAAAATGAGAGGGAGAGAGAAAGAGAAAAAATGTGTATTAGTTACTTGAATTAAAATACTGTATTCAAGTCTGTCACAGCTACATCTATCGTGCACCTGAATAACTATGAATTGTATTACTGAATAACTGTCATACATTTTTAAGAGGTGTGCCATGACATTCATATATACTTCGTATGGACATTACTAATTGAATCTACGCTAACCTGAACTAGCTGCATATGACATGTATGATGTATGCAGCTACTTCAGCTGCAATGCTGTAAATGCAAGTACTCCACAACAATGACATTTTTAACAGCACATGGAAAGGGATTTAAAAATTTAAAGAACATCTTTCACATGTGTTTCTAGCAAACACAGAAATTTTTTTAAAGAATATGAAATGCCAGACACAGTACAAAAACTATTCTTGATTAATACAGTCACTTTAAACTATTAAAGCTTAAATTTACAGCACAAAATGACTAACATTCTGGTACAGTTTACAGCAGTAAATAACCAACCTTCAAGATTAGTTATTTATTTCATGCAAAACACAATATTCTTTATCCTTGTTTTGTTTACAATTTTAAACTCTTTTTTTTTTAACTGATGTTAATAAATCTACTGACACTAGTGATCCACAAACTTTAACGAAGTAAATATATCACCACAACTTACAGCGAGGATTAGCAGGAACAATGATGTACCTATTGTGATGCTCTTTGCAAGGAGGCTAACCTAACCTAACCTTAACCAGATTGCTTTAGAATATACTTGCAGCATTCAGTGTCACCTAAATGCAAAGATGTTAAAAACTGAAAACACTAAAGCAGTAAATCGGCTTAAATTGCAATGAATAACCTTTTCCTACACTTAAACTCAAAATATCCAATTTAAGAAGCAGAAAAATTATACTATGCTGTTTCTAGCTTGCACGCTTAAACTTGTTTAGTGCATACATCATCCAAAGCGCATCACAACGTATTATTCAAGCATTATTAACAAGCATTACCACCAAATAGCAGGGATAAGCAGTAGCGACCACGGGCAAACAGCAAAATCTTTCAGCGTTTCCACTGATAAGCTTGCTCAGCTCAAGAGAATCTTAATAAAAATAACTAGTGATAGATTGAAACAGCTGAATGTGTACCAATTATCATTACAAGGAAAATACAGAACTGTTATTGAAGACATGACGAATGACCACTAAAATAATAATGCTGACATTGTAACAGTTATTGGCACAGGTCTGTCATTGGCCACGATCATACCATGTGCTTTAATTACCGCCTCCTCAAATATTCAGTACCGCTAAGTATGGTACCTGAAACTGGTTGTTATAAGCTTAAACCAAAGAAACAGGATACACATCAGACTGGCAGCAAAAAAAACTGCACAACACCCAGCCATTGCATAAATTAGCCATGCTGTGACAGTGTTTTGTTTAATAAAATCATGTGAACAGAAAACAGTATAGTGTTTCAACTGGAACATAGAACATCGAGTACTTGGTGAGTTTACTGTTGCTATTCTAATTAAGGTATTTTGCATCTTTTACGGATCCTGAAGGTTCATTACAATGTCAACAACAGCCCACCACTGGTATGTACCCACACCTGGCCTAATTCAATCCACATCTTCACATCCCATTTCTATAAGATCTATTTTAATATTATCCTTCCATTTATGATTAGATATCAAAACTGGTCTCTTTACACCAAGCTCTTTTACTGAAATTATTTTGTTTGTATTTTTCTCTGTATTCTCTGATTTACATCTCATTAGGCCGATGAGATTTATCAAGAATTCATAGTTTTCATAAGGCACACTTATAGATGTTCTCAAATTATGGGACAACAGTTTTTTTCTGTTTTTTCCCACCTTCTCTGGCACAATAATATATGTGCATTTCTGATGAATTACACAGTTTATGAAAAATACAGAATATTCCACTTAAAATGCAGCCCTAAGTATTACACATAAACCCCTTCACACATAAAACAACAAAACCAATCGCAATATTGAATTCTTGCCGTATCCCACTGCAGCCGATTCACTGCTTGAAATCAGTACGCTTACAGAAAACATTCATTTTTAACCTAGTTATTTGCTATTTGTGATATCAGTCCTATATGATATACTTCAAAAATAGATTAACTAAACAGCATTTGCATGGAAGAGCTTGGGAAAACATCAGTAGACGGTGCTCTGGCTAGGAATCAAAGTGAGTACCTCATGATCTGTACAACAAGTTTCAGCCCCAACTAAAAATACTGCCCTTAATATTACTGGTCATGAGCAAGAAATTTATGTACTGAAACCAAATGCATAGGACTAACAATTATAAAATTCTTGTGAATATTTTACTGCTGAGCCTCCTAGTATCCAAGTGTGTGTGGATTACAAACAGCGGCCCTTGTAATTTAAAGTTGATTTAACAAGCAGAAATACAACAACGACAAAATCTAATCATGAGATATTTCTGGTGATCATTTATCCTGATTTAGCCTGTGCGCACGCACACAAACACACACTATTATGTCTCAGTAATACAGCTATTTGGTACCCCTTCAAAAAGTGTCATGCAGCTGCAAATATGCTGTAACAAATTTTAACATAAAATAAGAAGTTACAACAGTGTTTTGACAATATACAAGCCAAAATGGACATAATGCACTTGTGTAATGAGAACTCACATTTACCTTGTAGTTTTTCAATTAGTTTTAGTGAGAGTGATAGTTAATGTAAGTATTAATAGAGCTATGAAATATTTATCTAGTATTAAGGTTATGACAAAATTAGGAGTAAAGAAAAGCACACACTTCTAATGCATCAACAAGCGGAACGATTACAGGGGTCATGAAATATACAAACATAAAGGGAATCCTCCTACCACAAAAACTTCCCTGTCACGTATGTATATGCAGTTGTTAGAAGTGCCTGACGCAGAATGGAGGATATTAAATGTTTGCTTCGATGAATTTCTAATCTGTTTATAATTTGGGTTATGATCTTCCAATAAATTTCCAAAATTTATTCTTTATGTTGTAAATTTCAGATCGGATGAATTTTTAATGACACCATAGTGGATCAATTGATTACATCACTGATTCCATTCATTTCATAATCATGTTCAAGTCTATGGGTTAACGCTTTCACTGCTGCAGACAGAACACTTCTGCCATGTGTACAACTATGTTGTGTGTCATGGACATTATTCCTATATATATATATATATATATATATATATATATATATATATATATATATATATATATATAAAGAAAGTGTCTTAACAGTCTTTGTTTTTATAATCCTTTGGTAACAGAACCTGAAGATTTAACACTGCTAATACCAAGGTCTATCACTGGAAATTATCCTACGCCAGTTTCATCTAGCAACCATTGTACCTTTACGACTGTAACAATACAGACCTACATGAACAAAATGTTTAAGCAGGATTTGAGCTTCTCATGTCAATGAGTAAGCTCATTACTCTGATTATAGGGATGGAAAGGACCTCTGAAACGTCAGTAAACTTCTACCACACTACATGGTACTACCACCGAGAAGACAGCCACCTTCACACAAAATTTTTATTTCTTTCATTAAAGTATATCTTTTTGTAATTGTTTGCCCTCATACTTAAATAATGTGTGTTGGCATATTTTTATGTGAACATTACTTGTAGCAGAAAAATGTTGCCAATCTCACACTGGATAATTTCCCAAATCATGACAGGACACAGCCTGCAGGGTGCCAACTGCTGGTCTACAGAAATCTGAGGGGAGGCGAGGGCTGTTTTCTTCCTTACATGGGCAGTATATGTGATGAGAGGAACCTCTATAGCATATTTCATATTCCCCTTCAAACATGACATGAAAACGGAGTAGACAGTAAATGAAGAAACTATTGTTAACAGAATGAAACAAGAAATATAAACTTATAAATAACTTTTCACCGTTGTCTTAGCTTAAAGTTCTTAAGAAAGAGCACATTAAGCAGTAGTTCATTTGCATGAGTAGCAAACTCCACCGCCATGCGTGAAACCTACGTAAGATGTCAGACAGAGAACAGAGATCCAAAAAACTGAAGTGATAAGCAAGAACAGCGCATTTTATGTAAGCATGAAGGCATGCAAGAGGCACAGACAAGCATAAATATTATAACAAAAGGAATATAATTACAATCAAATAGTAGAAAGTGAATAAGTCATGGCAGTTCGGGGTCCAAAAAAGACAGCCAACATTATGACTGTTTTTTTTAAACTGAAAATCAACAAACTTCTGTAACTATAATGAGCATAAGAAAAATAATGCTCAATCATACAAACAACAACAAAAGAAAACTTGTGGGTGATGTGGCTTCTTAAGTGCACTTTAAATTCTTAAACATTTATTGCAGCAACAAAAGGAATACCAGTATTATTCCCATTTTTAATTTATTTTAATTTATTTTAAAATATTAGGCATTTTATGAACAACTTTATACTTTAATAAATATGTATCAGAAACAATTCATTAATGATGGCACTAAAATGTGGTTACCAAACACAAAATACTGGATGCTGAATCAATTTGTAATTCTCTCTTACAACTGGCATCAGTAAAGTACCATGATTTAATTTTGAGAATCTATGGTTATGTGGGCAGAATACAGAGAGAGAAAGAGAGAGAGAGAGAGAGAGAAGGGAAAGCAAGCCAAGACAGCTTCTATAGAAGGGAAACACTGGAGAATTTTACTCATTCTGTGCCATCAATATAGGGACAAAGGTGCTTCATCTCTGGGGTAGATATGAGACAATAAAACTACAGTTACACAGATTTTGAGATTCCACAGGACTCAAGACTGAAGTTGAAGTTTTGGATAGTACGTCACCATTTCTCTACTTCATGCTGAAAGAAACAGAGACAGAGAGAGTGCTGTAATATCGACAACTTGGCAGAGTAAAATATCTCTGAAGTATGGAAAAGTGATACTGAGAATACTACAGTAATTTACAGAGACAGATACAAAACATAACTGAAAGTACGCACTGGGGCCAGTGTGGCTGAAGACACAGAATATTCAACTACAGTTAACATCTACTTTAAGGTATTTAGTTAAAATAATCTTTAAGTGGTCTTTACTGCTTCACTCTGCTTTCAAAGTTATTTATTCTGTAAAAAGGAAAAATACTATGTCAATCAGAAATGTATGTATATGTGACAGTAGCAATTCTGTGTGTCAGACTGATGTTTTGGAATATCAGAGCTCTCTGAGTGTGTTAAATGTAAGCAGCACTAGGACACGTTACAGTGTCTTGAAAGCGGCAATCGCTATTGGTATTACTTAAAAAAAATCTATATAAACTGTAATAAACAGGTGACTGTACTACCAAAACTGCAATATTGCCGAGTAACGAGGAGATTGTGGGAGCTGCCGCCAGTGCGAGATTCGGTCGGCGCCACAGAGCGGGTAAATAAGCCACCACCACCACCACAACCACCAACGCCTGTTGATGTCAATGACCAAGCCGAGGGCCCCGAACCCATTGACCCCTCAGGCTCTGAGTACGAAGCCGTACTCATACACTTCTGGAGTTTCCGGGTACCTTGGGACTTTGAACGCCTGACTGGCTCAGGAGGCCTGGCACGCGGGGAACATGTGTTGCCAGCACCTACATTCTGTTTGCCCGCAGTCGGGGACACGCACACACCGTTTATCTACAAACCGGGGGGACGCAGGTCAGTATATATGTTAAGGAGCAGTGCAGCAGGGATCCTGCTTTCTTATTGGTTAGTCATCAAAGCAACTGTTAGCATTTATCTTCAACAAAAAATATATATACACATGGTTAGTAAATCAAACAAAAATATTTATAAGAATCCAGAAAATGTAACATTAGGAAATCTCATAATAAAGAATCTATGTATGTGCACTTTTTACGGATCTATAAAACATTCAAAAACACTTAATGCATGTTTTCAACAAAACATGTGTAACTATAGTTTAAAAATGAAACACGTAATATGTGATTGAAGACATATGCTAACATAATACCCGAACCTTTTGCAATGTGCATTCCATTTCAAAAAATAAGAGTATGGATGAGGCAAAATCTTCTACTGTAATACTGAAAGTATGTCATTTTATTTTTCACTCCTACACAAAAATACATGGCAGCTAGCTATCCAAGCCACAACTTTCTAACTAGTAGTTACCAACACATGTATACCGAAAAGGTATTTAAGGCAGCTATGGTCTCCATCTGAGTCCTTTAAATAAAAACAAGAAGAAACAAGTAAAAATAATGAACTGATCTTGAGTGCAATGGAATGCCAGACTTGACTGAGTGATCAAAGCAACAAATGTACAGATATATCTAAGTGAGAGCTTCGATAATAATGACTAGTGATACATCTGAAGACATCTTACATAGTCCTGAAAGTAAGTGAACTGACATTAGTAACCAGATTCACAAATTCTAAATCAAATTAGATTAGTGACGCAGCTTTTAAGTGTTAGTATCAGCTCCAGATGCAACAGAAACAAAACAAAATATTACACGGTTGGAAAATAAATTAATAAGAAGGAAATAATCTGGGAACAAAGAAAACAATTCAAAAATAAAATTAAAGAATGTTTAACAAAAACAAAATAAAATAATAACAGGATACTGAAGGATCAAGAGGTAGATGCTATTAACCATTCCCTGATACAAATTAGCAATCCCACAATCATTCCTATGCTACTGTACTGCACTATAATACACTACGTCATCCAAGACATACTTACAATCATTCATTCAGTCATTCATATGAAATTACTACAGACTTGCTAAGTGCTTGCTGCTTGTTTCAGAGCAAGGAACAGAAGAGGTAGGTGTAGCAGTGAAACCTACTGAATGCACACTTACTGAGACGACGCATCAGACCTCCAAAAGACGGTTGGTTCGACGAAGCATCCTCCTTACCCCGTAGATCATGCAGCAGGTGTTCGGGTCTACTGCACTTGATGTTCGGGACAGATAAGAGTCGCCCCTCTCGCTTCTCTAAAGATTTCTTCTTTGATTCGCGACGTGGAGGTCTGAGAGGCTTCCCATCTGTGTCAAACAGTGGTAAGTCCACAGGCCTGCTCACCTTCTTAGTAATAACAGTCTCCTCAATTTCCTTTGCATCGTCCTGCAATGGACTCGGTGGTTCCGTATGACTAGGATATTCATCGGTTTCAGGATTTCCACTCCTACCTTCCACTGCTGGACTGAGTGAAACTTGTAAGCACGTACTTTCTTGTCCTGCAACCTCTTCTCTGTGATCCTGTTCTTGAGTACTGACATTATTCCCCACGGTGCCACAGACAGTAAAGTCATTCTCAGGCTGGGCTTCAGTGTAAGCAGGTGTAGCAACTTCCACACACTCATTTTCCTCTGAAGGTTCAGGTGGAGGAGATTCAATTTCAATTGGGGTAACTACAAAAGGCGTACATGGCATATCTGATGAAGAATAATAAAAGACAGAAGACCGTTTATCCTTGTTGTGACCGGTACTACATGGAGCATTTGACGACTGTGAGGCAGCAGAGAATGTGTGTTTGAACTTTTGATCTACTCGGCTTAATTGTTTCTTCAGACTGAAACCTTTCCATGGGTGACTACTTCTACGTCTTCCTTGATCACTGCAAGGAGACTTGGCTGGCAGTTCAGCAAGTGTCTCAGGGTTCTCTGGTTTCAATCCCGGCTGCTCGACGGGACTGGAGAGAGAAGCCTCTTCGACTTCATGTACATCAGGACTAGGTTGAGATGACACATTGGAGATATCACTTCCAATAGTGTGAGATTCTTTCAGTGGCTGAAGGGCATTTTGATTACCTTCAGCCTCTACCTCAGAGATGTCCATTTCCTTACAGAGGGAGGTGGTGAGGGAAATGGCAGCATCTACAGGGACCACAGGAGGCTCTAGAATTTTGGATGTCTCTCTAGAGACCAACTGTGGACACATGCATGAGGGAATCATAGGGGCAGGAGGAGAAAAAAGCAAAAATAAAAATATGTAAAACGATTATATTTTGTAATAGCCATGAGGTGAGAAGTGGAGACAAATCAAATGTATACTACATATCCATTGAGAGTGAAGGGGCTCTGATGTTAATATTTCCCATATTAACAAAATAATGTGTTTTAAATACATCTAGCATTCTGAAGCACGTACAGCAGGAGCCAATACTATCAGGCATATGCAACATAGCATATAGAAGCAGAGGTGTGATGATTCTCACACTTTGGGGATGACATCACTTAAGGACAGCAAGTTGCATGTACAGAATTAACTCCTCAGGTGTAAAGTGTTGAAACGTTCTGTATTTCTCATGTAAGTTATATTCAATTTCTCACTGTGTTTACAAATTATAAAAAGAGGAAGTTTTAGCATGTTACAGTACAGCTATCTAACACTGTAGAACAAATTAAGTGAAAGTATCATACCTGCATGCTGATAAACGTAGGATCCTGTGGATTTCATGTAGCGCAAGTTTATTAATTTCTTCTATTTCTAAATTATCTCAGAAGTGCTCAAAAGCAGTTGTTGGGAGGAAGAGAAAAGCTTCTGTTAAATGAGTTATTCTAAAACAGAGCTGAGTACAGTTTCAGGGTGCAGCTTATAAATTTTCTGTGAGAAAGCTGAATCTGTAAACAGCTGATGAAGAGACAAAATTGAGTTATTAAGATCAGTGCTATAAAGCAAGTGTTCCAAAGTTCTGCTCTGCAGCACGACTCCTCTTCAGTGTCACTGCCACGCTACAGATCATATGTGATGGCTGAATGATCACACACACATACACACTCTCTCTCTTCTATATGCTATGAATACAGATTAAAATCTATATCAAGCACAATTGTGATCAAAATATTGGTAGGAGTTATACCTTAACATTAAAACACTGAATACCTATCACAAGAAATCTTGTGTTCCAAAACTCCACCTATAGTAAGTAATGAAAGAGACATCTGGTGACTGCAGACATCAAATAAAATACTCTGACTGTTGGTGAAGTTTCTGACTTAAAGTACAACTAACTCTGAGAAAGATGTTTTCAAGATATGTCACTTTACAGTTTTTCAAACCATGATAATAATTTCTTTGGGAATAAAGCGAGCTGGCACACAATGTGTTACGTTCCACATAGTCTAATTTCACTAATTTGTTTAAAACTGAGTCATCTTTTAAATGTAGTATACCTAGAAAATATACAGTGTATCAGTAATCATTATATAAAAATAATGGATTCATATATCCAACAACATATAATTAGAATTTAATACATCATAACATGCTCAAAGACTTACTTTCTAAGACTAGACTGTACTTGAATGTTCAGTTCAGTACTTTCTGACAAAGATAATCTGTATTGAAACTTGTATGCATATCTACTGGTGATTCTAAGTCCTTACAACACGACCGTTCAATTTTGAATTAAACATATTTTATTACAGAAATATGACTATGAGAGATCTATTTTGTAAATGGACAGTCAGATAAAAAAGTTGAATAGAACTGTGAACAAGAAAGAAACTGACAACCCAGCAGTACAAGTGACGGGGAAATGACGTCAAACAGAGCATCTTGTATAATTAAACACTTTGGGTTTTTCAGTACTTCTTCTAAGTATAAAATAGTGTGTTATCTTGATCAATAAACATCCCACAGAATGCTGTCACAAAGACCACCAGTTTCAAATAGTCCTGATTCCAGTGAAGCAACAGGACACAGGTGAATTACCAAATAAGAATCCAGACTATGATAAGGTACAGGGTAGTCAGGCCCATCACACTCTAAATGAACCATCTATTATTTTATTTAGAAAAGAAAATGATATCTCACACACTCAACTTCAGTCTCTGAACATATCATGTTATGTCATGTCATACATTTTATCCTGTTAAAATTGAAATAAATTCTTACCCTGAAAGAAATTTCTATACAAAACTTATTACTGACATAAAATTTTAAATGTAATACCATTAAATTGAGTATACACACGAAAGTTTTGAAAGAACACATACCTGGTCTGTGCTGGGAGAACGGCATCGTTCGTCCGGCTCTCGAGAGTTGTTGTCACGCTTTGGAGATCGTGGGACCCTTTGATATGGATCAGCTGAGCCATAAAGGTCAGGTGAACTCATATTTAGAATGCATACTTTTTGGACTATATCCACTATCACAATACCACACTCAGTACCATAAGCCATCCTGCAGAAAAACAGAGTTCACAAATTTAGATAAAGTAACCAGCTGCCCATGTTCCTGTATGATAAAGTTTAACGACCATCTAATAATTCAAGAACTGTTTAACAGATTCTGATAATATTTTATGCTGTACGAGCAGCCAGGGTATCTCAGTCAGTATAATGTCTTACTACAAACTGAACAACTGGGGACTGATCATGTGTAGGGTGTACAGAAATTCTACTCTAGTCTCTGCATCCAAACTCGCTCTTTGGCCCACTTAGCCTCCTAACCAATGGGAAGGGGGGGGGGGGGGTTAAAGAATGGCTGGGGTGACAATGACCACTCACCCCTCCCTAGTGTTGAGGTCAAGAACAAGCAGAAGCTACGCCCACACATGGCATTTTGACTTCTAATTATGTTTGTACACAGAGAATGTACTGTGCAGTACTATATTTATTTATCTGGTAATAAGCAGCCGTGTTAAACTGAAATGTATCGTAAACAAAAAATGTTCAGGTTCCTTTGTACTGATTACAGAAAATTTCAATTAACAGTAAAAGCATCAGAGTACTTACAGGCCATAAGAAGAATTTATGCCGAGTGACGTGATCTGACTGTGAGGCTCTCCGTTCATGTGAGGTGTTAAACAAACAAGATATGCCTGGAAACCTGGTGGCTTCTTCTGTGGTCCTGTGCGCATTCTCAGGGGTGCCGAATATTCTAATGAAGACTGTGGGAGGCAAAGAGTTACAATGGTCATGACACGAACTGCTTCCATGAATTTGACTCCACTCTTCATATAGAGTCTTACCTACTGCCAGATTTTACAGAGTAAGTTTTATTCTCCGGTATTATTAATGTGAAAAGAGATACAGCAAAGTTCCCTGGATGACAATAGATTTTAACACAATTGTAAGGATAACTTTAAATACAAAAATACAGTCAAACCTCGGTTCACGAACTTAATTCGTTTCTGAAGGTCCGTAAACCGAAACTATTTTCCCCATAGGAATTAATGTAAAATGGATTAATCCGTTCCTGGACCCCAGATGATTGCTTATTTAAAATTTTACAACAGTACTTTGTGCACAAGTTCTTAACACAAAATCAGTGGAAACCATTAAATCTATCACAAAAAAGATAAACACAACACTAAGCAGATCAAGTATAGACGAAAACTTAATTTAGTTTTACCGTACCTGTATGGAGGAGAGTTGACGGCGTAAGTGGAAGGCGGTGAGGAAGTGAAATGTTATTGTTTGGAAGGGGATTCTTTTTCTTTTTTCTGTCTCTTGGCACCACTCGACTCTGCTAGCTTTGAAAACATCCGTATCACCACTCGTACCAGGATATTTTTTTACCAGGTCATCATGCAATCGCCTTGCTTTTTCAGAAACACTGTTGCCAGCTAACATATTGTCGTTTATCCAAATTAGCAGCAATTTCTCCACTTCTTCAATCGTCTGTGATCTTTGTTCAGTAATAACTGTCATTCCTCTTGCAACATCGGCTTTCTTGATTGTCTCTCTATTTTTAAGAATAGTACAGATCGTTCATTTTGCCATCCCAAACTGAGTAGCAAGATCAGAGACACGAACACCATTTTCATGTTTGGCTATGATTTCTTTCTTAACATCTATCATGATATTCGTATTTTTTTTTTTCACTTTGCTGCTATCGTCATGCTGGATCATTCTTCTATGAATACTGCCAACGCTGATACTCCCAGCTTATCGCTCCACGATGTTGACGGCTTGCGTGTTCGTTAACTCGAGACACAGTACGTCATCCGAGACGCTTTGTGTTCGGAAAATTTGTTCGTAAACTGAATTGTTCGTGATCCGAGGCGTTCGTGAACCGAGGTTTGACTGTATTAACAAAGGATCACTGAAATTAAACTTTAAATAAAGGAAGATTTTAAAAAGTCAGAAACATTCAATGGTGCATTTAACGTTGCTATATAACATACAATTAAATTCATTCTAATCAAAATTTTCATCACGCAAAATACCAAATTGAAAAGAATTTCCCAAACATTTTCACCAGTCAGAATCTTGCATTTCCTTTGTGTTGCTGTGACCACAGTAGAAACCCTGAAACTGATGGATAAGTATGTTTCATTTATTTCATAACTGGATAATCTGATCTCAGATTAGTTTCGCTGAATAACTTAAGATATCAGTGTTTGACAGATGCACCGAAACAAAACAATAATATGGTCGGACAAACAGATGTAGAGCCCAAGAGGATAAGTCCACTTTGAATAGAGATTTTGTTCTCGTGCCTCATACTGGGAACAGGTTCTTCCCCCTTTTTGTAGCAACTTCACACTTTCAGCAGTTTGCTGATCGTCACTTTGTGGTTACATTGAGACTTCAGGCTCTTGTGGTGACAAGTACAAAGATGGATGTCCTCTATGATGTTGCACCACGTAGCCTGGTAGATACCAACTAACATTTCTGTGGAACTTACTGCCTCCATAATCAGAGTGATACACAAGATGTTCATGTCAGTGACACTGTAAGTCTGCAGATGCTGAAAGTGTGTTTTGAGGCTGTGTAACAATTTTGTAGTACATGACAGCAAAAATAAAATACTATACCATAGCCACGTGGTCTGAGGCATCATGCTTCGGACCAGTGATACACAATGCACGCTGGTTCGAGTCTTGGGGAAAGAAATTTCTCATGATATTTTCGACTGGTGTATGGGACCGGTGCCAACCCAGCATCGTGAGAAAATTGGGGAGCTACAATGAGTAGCTTAATCCGGTCATGAAAACTAGCAATGGCTGGGGGTTCGTCATGCTGACCACACGTCACTCTATATCTGGTTGGATGATCGTTCGCCTCTGCTTAGGCATGTGAACGAGAGGCCAGCAGTCAAGCTAGTCGGCTTTGGCTCTCAGAGGGATGTTACGCCACAGATTATTATTATTATCATTTGTATAAGATGCAAAATAATAATGTTAGTTTAGTCTGATAATGAATGGGGAAATCTACAGTCAGCAAACAAAGTAAACACAGAAAACTGTCATCTGCCGAGGGTCATACACTAATCATGCATTCCTGTGAGATTTTTCGCATACCTTTTTGCTCTCTCCCTCAGCTGAATCAGTTTTGGACACCATGCTCAAGCTTGGCCGTGGTGGATACTCATATTCAGGAGAACAGTCCACTTCCTCTAGTGTCTCGTACGTGATGGGAATTTCTAGCATCTACGAACATCAGACTTCGATAATAAAGTATACTGGTGCAATGGAAATAAGTTTCTAAAAATGATAAACATTTGAGAATAAGTATCCTTAATGTGTACACTCTATCCATAATTTGAGCCAAATAATTTCATCGAGAACAGTCTTGAGAAACTCACAGCTGTCTGGAAGATCAAGGAATTCCCTGCTCTTTATGGAACATGGAGTTCAAGATCATGCAGGAAGACACCATTTGAAAGACCTAGGAACAGATGGGAGGATAATACTGAAGTATATCTTATGGAGGTTACAAAGGTGTGAACCTAATTTAAATGGCTTAGGATAGGGTCCAATGACAGGCTTCTGTGAATGCAGTTTCTATAGAAGGAGAGAATGTTTTGACCAGCTAAATAATTATTGACGCTTTAGATTGTGGAATCAGTCTCTAATCCAGTAACTTGGATGGATAATCCCATTTCTTATACACAGAAGAATGTATCAATCGGCAATTTGTACAGCAAAGAAATCAAGAATGATTTCCTACGGTAAGAGTCCTGATAATTCTTTTGCTCTGCGATAAACTTACAGCTGTTTCCGAGACCGATTCCAGCTTCTGAAATTTAAAAAGTACCACGTGACTACTAGCCCCAGCCACACACAATTTTCTGCTCTCAGGACACAGGGATATCAACTGTATCGCAAACGGGTCTTCATCTACACCATCGACACTCCTGGATCTTGGCTTCTCAAATACTTTGGCTGTTTTCAATTTGTATAAGACCTGTAGGGTTCCTGCTGAGGCATCCCAGAACTTTATGCTTCCATCTGCATGTCTGAAAAATACGAGCAAAGCAAAAGTAAAAGTAAGGTAACGTAAAGCCGTCCCACTACACGTCATGTTGGTCATTTGGGGAGAGTGGAAGTATAGCTCCTATTCTTTCTTGACCTCGGCATTAGATGGGGGTGAGCTGGTCTGCGTCGCGCCCCGGCTGGCCGTAACTGTTCCATATTCTTCAAATCACACAAAAGAATGATGAAGTTACAAAAATATTGAACTTCATAATGTGTACTCTTCAGGGTGATCAAGCAAAGGTAAATTACATAGGCAGAACTCGTAGCATGCATGGTAGCGATGATAAATAACATAAAATTTCAGAGAGTGATCTTGTAGATTATAGTACCATGCAGTCTTCCGGTTATATTCCAACATTTTCGAAGAATATGCCATCTACATTTTTGATCCTGGTACGCAACCACACGACTTCATGCCGCAACAACCCGGAAGAGCGCCATCTAAACCTCCTCAGATACTGTGTGCTCTGTCACATTAGCATTACTCTCGGCAAACATCAAAAGATGTAAGATTTTGTACACATAAAAACTCGAAGCTTCTGTTATACGCAGCTGAAACTACTTCTGACTCATATAATAAGAAATAACAGGGTTTATAAAGACGCACACAAAAGTTTCAGTGGGGGACATGAAACATCTTAATTTACAGTACATAATTTTTATACTGAAATGTGAGAATGACGTTTCAGAACTGTTGTGAGCAACAAAGTGTCATCCTTTTCCAACAGCATATACCTAACCACCTGAGCTACTAGGCCAACAGTGATAGTGTTAATGGGATCATGCTGTTATTTATCTTACCCTGTGAGGATGATTTCATTGTAGCTGCACGAAGTGGGACTCCACTCACCACCACACAAAGGCCAGAGCCTCTCACTAAAGCCAGTTCTCTTCTGTGCACGAGAACCCACGGAATAAAACGCAGGAATGAGGTCAGAGGGGCAGTCAGCTAGGTATGTGCAGCATGAAACGGGTGATTCATGAAGGTCCATGGGGTATGGGTTCTCAAAACAAGGGTAACCGGGAGTCAAGAGGTCTATCACAACTAAGTCATTATGCAGAAGCACTACTATGGCGTAAGGGTCCTGGAAATCTGAAAGAGAAAGATCGTGTCAGCAGTGAATATGCGTCTTCTGTCTCTGACGTTTCACTGCATTATCACTGACTAATAAAGGGCTAAAGTATTTAACATCATTCGTGTCCGACAAAGCATCACATTCAGAAGCAGACATTTCTTAACACTGGTAACCACCATAACCCGCATTTTCACCACCGTGGAAACTTCAAACCTCGATGCTAGAGTCATTTAGAGACAAAACTTTGAAAAATGGTTATAGCGTGTAAAAAAGAACATTCCACAATACAAATATATAATAATGCATCCACGTTTGCTCTTGGAAATATCTGAACATAAGAAGTATGAAGTAAATGAGCAGTATAAGACATTACAGAACGAGAAACTTCGTGATTTATGCAGGCCACCTAGTGACGGTGAAATCAAGGAGGCGAAGCGGGCTCAGAATGTTATTAGGATAGGGGAAACAAGGAATTCATATAAAATTTGGGTGGGGAAAATAACTTCGAAGACATTCAATTGGAGGACAATGAAGGATACGTGGGGATCTGAGATGGCCGCACATGGCTCGGGCCTGGACCAATGACTGGCTTTGGTATTAACAGTGTTGAGACATCACGGTCCAGACTGAGGTTTATCATGGTTTTCCTCAGTCTCTACAGGCAAATGCCAGGATAGCACATCAAATTAGGCCATGACTGCTTCCTTCCACATCCTTTCCAATTCATTATTCGCTGTCATCCTCTCATCTGACGCTATATAGTCTCAATACTGAAATTGTCATTAAATAAACTATAAATGAATAAATACAAAATAGTATTACTTAGAAATCACACTCACCGCTTGTCCAAGGACTTTCACATAATGTGATAAAGTCAACAACATTATGCTCCATTTCCAATACTGTCGTGGTTTTTCCATGAATAACCGTTATACTAGGGGTGCGGCCTGCTTTATCATAGGTCAGACCACCAGAAAATATCACATATGCTTCCCTGTAGGCGAAGTGAAAACATTAATTTGAATTATAAACTTAATTATACACTGACCTTTATCATATGATAACGGAGGATTTAAACTGGTGTGCCATGGTGCTGTGTCCGTTAAACTTTAAATCTGGGGTTAATGATTTGGCATTTATGCTATCGAGACACTGAGATGCACGGCAGTGAACACGTCGAAATGTATCATACGTAACGAGCTCTTACATCCTGAATATAAACTGAACGTACCCGGTTTTAGAAGACTTCCACTCCACCTTCTGAATGGGTTTGCACGTCTCTGCTTTACCGTCTTTATTTGTTTTAGCTGCAACACATAAAGAAGCATATAAAAATTAATAATTTACATGTAACATAAATATATGAACCACATACAAACTACGTGAAGATCCGTTCTTGAAATAAAAAGATGTGACAAGGTTTGTCATTTTGTATAACGTATTTGTTTATCACTACTATAAACATAAAGAGATTTTAATTCCATAATGGAATTGACCTTTAAAAACATAATTTGGATTCTGTCCATCCTCGGTTTCTGGGCTTTCAGAATCATCATCTGTATGACTCCATAAAAATAACAGAGTAAGAATTTCAATCGCCTTATAATAATAATAATAATTTATTTACATTCCATGGATCCATATGACAGTCAGATGACAATAGGATGTGGAAAAATTCATAATAATAATAAAATACATATTATAAAGTACAATTCATACTATTATATAAACTTCACATAATACAGAGTGAGTGTCCAGAATTTTTTATGGACATCCACCCTCAAGATAAGTGTACAGAATGTATCTGGATATTAATCTTCAGGATGAGCTTACTTACCGTGGGGCTGTGAGATGTTTATGGGCTTAGGAGCTTGCCTGACCATCCACGTGGTCAGCGAACCATCAGTGTGACTGCACATGAACTGTTTTCCTTCGTGATGCCACGAGATGTACTTCAGAGGTTCCGCGGACTGGCAACGCATTTCCGCAGTTCTTGTCTTCAGGTCCCATAAGACTATCTGACCAGTCTCATAGCCAATAAGCAACTAAATGCAGAAATAAGAGTAAAACATAAATCCATACTGACATTTAATGACTTTATTTATATATATATATATATAAAAAAAATATATTTGTGAGGATGTAATATTTGTAAGTTACTGCTACACGATGATATGAAGTGATCAATCAATATGGCGGTAAATGCAGTTCATAGTTACCTTTCCCGTGATATACAGAAGCTCACCTTGCTAGCATCTAGTGGGTTGTCACTGAGATGCACCACCGGGCCAGGATGAGTTTTTCTGGATCTGAAATGAAGAAATGTTACAAGCAAAAGTTTTTCGTGAAGGTAATACTGCTCGTTCAAGAAATATTCCTCGCCCACAAAAGCCTCAGTGCATTCCAATATACGCAGTATTAGGTAGAATTTGTAGTTTAAAATATTTAAAAATTTACAAAGAAATTCTATAAATTAGGTTAACAATTAAACAATTTTGTGGAAAAAAGCTGAAACAGAAATCCTAGTGCTAAGAAAAATAACTAGACCTAAAAACAGTAAAATAAGTGAGTAATTCAGATATAACATAAAATATAAATTCATAATTCATAAAGGTGTCGGAGTATCGTCACGAAATGAAGTCACGGCATGATGAACTAGGCATGTAACATGAGCCACGAGACAACAACTGCACAAAGAATTTTGACGGAGATCTGCATGGATTAACGAGAAAGCTGCGTGCACATAATATGAAGTTCGATGTTGCTGTCACTAGCAGCGAGATAAAACCCAGAAGACAACCATCAACAATTATTAATTTTAACAAAGTATTTGAAACATTAATGATAAGAATGTCGAGGAATAACTGAAGGTTTTCTTAAATAGGTCTTCGATGGAAGAACCGCGTATTGCGTGTTTGAGAAAACCGAACGAAGTGGGGAATTTTTTTTCTTTTCTGTTCACGGTTCAGTGTTCAACGTTTTTACTACAGCTGATGTCGATCCATTTACTAAAGAACTGAACTCTCAACACTGACGGCTTGGAACGAGCACGATATGGTAAGTTCGACAGCAGCCTGTTGAAGGGCGCGTTTATAAAGCTCTCTCAATCAAAAGGGGATAAAGGTTGTTAGCTATCAGGAGCAGAAGAGCTTCCTTTCTGGAGAGCACTTTAAACGCATAAATGCTAAACCATATTACAGACATCAGTACTGAGAAGAAACCCCTCATCCTGCCTGCCAATGCCTTTTGTGTTAGAGAAACCCTGTGGCAATCACACGTACCACCTGTTGTAACACTAAATACCTTTGCAGTCTGGCCACACAATGCATTTATACGATTACTATGATTCTCGGAATGAACACCGGTTACTTTCCTGAACAGCATTAACTAATTGGTCGTTGTAATGGTGAAGTGTGGTGTTCTCTTTGAGGTACGGACTGAATGTTAAAATATTATTTACGTGGGTTTTGTGCGTCAGGATTAAGATTAACGTTAATAAATGCGCGGTGACATTATTCTCTAAACGGCTGTCGCACCTCCGCAGTGAAGTACCTCCCCTGAAGATCTTTGGAGCAACCATCCCCCGGGTAAATGAAGCCAAATACCTTGGCGTCATCCTGGACCGCAAACTCACCTACAGATCACACATAAGTAAAGCAGTGTGCAGAGCCAATCATAGGCTTAGCCAACTCTACCCAATCCTTAACAAGTCCTCCTCCATCAACATTAACCTAGCACTTACAATCTATAAGACACTCCTCCGCCCAATAATAACGTACGCGGCCCCTGCATGGGGATACGCGGCCAAAACTCACATTAGTAAGCTCCAAGTTTTTCAGAACAAGGTGCTCAGAATTATAACGAAACTCCCAAGGGTAACGTCAATCGAAATTTTACATGAGCAAACTGGCATGGAGACGTTCCGCAACCATGTCAGGAAGCTAGCAAACAAATTTTATGCTAAAAGTCAAGCAAGTGAGAACTCCCAAATCAGGCAATTAGGTCAATATGACCCCATTTATGATAAATACCAGCGACCGCGGGCCCTACTAGGGGGCTGATCCTGCACATACCCTACAAATTACACATATTTAAATAAAGTAAAGTCCATTTTGGGCAAAACCCTACTCATTTTATCCAGCCGTTCATCGGAGGACGCTCCAGCGGAACTCCTGCCATGGATCAGACCACGAAACCAACAGCTGAAGAAGACCACGGAAACACGGATGACCTGCATTCATCATCTTATGTTGTATTATTGCACCAGATGTGCCTGACTTTATCAATAAAGCCCATGGCACAAGTTAGGGACACCTAGGGGTCGTACAAATTCCTCTTTTGTCTGCCGGACCGCTGGCTAGTAGTCAGTGCGCATCCGGAAGGTCCTGCGACCGGCCATCTCGACACAGGTTTTCCTTGGTTTTCCTCTGTCTTCAAGCAAATGCTGAGATGGTTCCCAAGTTCCAAGTTGCCACTGCATGCTTCTCATGCAGCCCTCCCGATTTAAATTAATCAAAATTTACCCCCCCCCCTCCCCTCAGTAGGAACTTCTAAATTATGTACTTAACTTCCAAATCAATAGCCTGAGCTTTCGCTAATACAAAATTTCAAAATTCCGTCTTTTATGCCAATTATAGTACTAACGCCTTCACTCTTACTTTATCCTTAACAGAAGGACGAGCGGGCATTGCCTGGGGACCTTCTAGCTATAAGATGCTCTTTCTCCCCCCCAGATATCGAAGTGCCTCTCACTTCTCCCCCACCAATTTCCTCTTTCTCTCTCTCTCTCTCGTTTGTGCGTCAGGTGGTTAATACTCATCAAAAGGAGGACGAATGGAAAACAAAGGCAGAAATAGGAGGATGAAAAGGAAACAAGAAGAAAAGACTGAGAACAAAGATGATGAGACGAAAGGCGAGGAGAGTGCATACGAAACACAGAAGATTAAGAAAGAATTAAAAAAAAAAAGTACTCCTATGAGTCTAATGATACACAGGAATGGATTTAGATCCAAATGGATGCCAGGGTTAATGTCAGGAAGAGTGATGTAAAATTAACCCCCTGACAGAGACTCATCTGTTGGTAATTCGTGCCATGGCCTACAGCTCTGTTAGACGACTCGAAAGAGGCTATTAATTTCATATGATGTCGACATTTTATGCGTCAGTTACCTCGATGCAGACGATTATGTACAGGGTAATTCTCAAGTCCCTGTAACGCACAACTCACGTGAGCAACCGACGGTCGGTAGGCACAGGGTCTTACGAATCAAGCCCAATTTCCAACAATTATTATCATAGACGCACAGGGATTTTTTTTAATCATCATAACCTTGCCGTATTTCCTCGAGATTCAGTTTAATATTATCCCCCCTCATCTCCCAAGAACAGGAGCTCTGAATCTGTCGAGACACGTGACAAATTTCGACGTTCCTCACAGGTTCGCGGCCCGTCGTCAAACTCCGCAGTGATTTATTAATTATACTCGTTATTATCACAAACAGACTTAAGTACTGCTCAATTTTCTTAAAAAAAGCATTTGTGACTTTGTCATTTTAATTAATTATGCACTTACTACAAGCATCTAATTTAATAACTGCTTCGTCTTTATACAGAGTGACATGTTTAAAAAATGAATGTTGGTCGAGATAGGGGAGCTTGTGTTCAGAACCAAGGACCTCCACTGCGCGGAAGGATACATTTGGGAGGAAGGACGGTAGACCTAGACAAGACACTGTAACAGAATAGCAATGGAGTTGGTAAAGCTGCTACCTGTTGGTCCTGCGCACCAGGTTATGATGTCTCTTATCGATCGGTGCGAGGCAATTAGGGCACCCGAACCACTGAGGTGCCCACAGCAAGGTCACAGCCATGACGTCACAACAAACAACTCAAAGAAAAGGACCCTACAATACGACATCCACGTACACGGGACTATCTACCGGGGCGGCACACGTGCACCTGAACACAGCTACGCGCCGAGCCTGTCCGCGTCCTTAATTTTAAACGACCTCTGCATATAATGAATCGGTGTCTGTCTATCTATCCCAATGTTTTACGGACGAAACTATGCACTTTGAAATCTACAAAATTTTATATCTACGACAGCACACTAAAAGTTGTTAGAATAATTAGTTTCTGTGTTGTGACATCGACAAGTCTTGCACAAGTTTGCCAACTTTAAGGATGAATGTATCGCCTAATCTTCATAAGGACGGAGGCGATATGGTCTTCCGAAACGTCGATAAACACTAACAGAACTTCACAGAGTTCACAATCCTGAAGACTGACATCAATTTCATTCGATTAGTAAGACGTGTGCAAGTCTTACTTCACATGAAACAATAATCGAACGACGGTTATATCGATACAATATCGAAATAATAAAATACAGATAACAACGCGTACAATTTTCGTCCTTAACGCAGGAGAAAGTTGATGATAACTCCGTGTATTATTACATCAAACTTCACACTTTCCAGAAAAGTTAGCCACTGGATATGTTCGTGAGCCACCTGAAACCAGTTTCCGGTATGTATGCATATTTTATATCCGGGGGGGGGGGGGGGTACCACACATCCATCCATTTTAATTAACTGAATAATCTCCAATTTCGTATAATTGCACATTCGTGAAGTACAAATTTTCCCTGTGGAACTTATTCATAAAACGCCCTCACAATAAACAAGAGATTACAGATGAAAATGTTATTATATGAACGTCTGTGGCCGAATTCATTCATTATTTGATTTCCCGGAAGTCTAGACTCCGTAAATATTGTCTTTGCTGCCTTAGGGGAGGGGAGGGCGGGGGTGGTGTTGCCTGGGAAACGGACATGGATTTCGCAGTGAAATTCTGCGAGCGATAGCAACATGTTTGCTCTTGAAACATTCGATTTCGACAATAAAGCAGGATTTTATTTAGTCATATGTGGCAAGTTATTCCAGCTTGACTTGGAACAACATTTCAAACATTATCATTCACGAGGTGTGAGACGACTGTGAATGGAATAAGAAAAAGATAAACATATAAAAATAAGCAACAAAACACAAAGGAAATTAGAACGAGAAAAATTAATTACGATAAACCAATAAACAAAGGAAAGTTAGAATCGAAAAAGGGCTCACAAAAATAAGGAAAACTAAGTCTAGATATTGAAGGTTTTTTGGACGTGTTTTCAACACCTCAGACAATATAATATCGAATATTAAGATGATTAATGAATCCCGAGTTTTGAAGGATGAGGAAGGAAGCGTCGTGCCCTCAAAGAATTTCCCTAAAGAGACCGAGGAAAACCACGAATAACTGTCAGAATAGTAGCCTGTCTAAGGAACGATAACTGAACCCGCTGAAGGTTAGGTCAAAGATGGTAAAAAGCAAAGACGAAACAAATTAAAAGTAATTCATGGATGTCCGTAACAGTAAAACAGATGAGCACATTCGTACGTGCTCATCCGAGAACATTCTCCACATAGAGAGACGTTGGTTAATGGCGGCAGATCGCTGTATCCAGGCATTCCGCCGGCGGAGATGTGAACAGTAAATTACCGAGCGACGTTAATATCTGCGATATATTACCCACTTCACCGTGGCCTGTGCGCGACTCCTCAAAAAAAAAGGGGGGGGAGGAGGAATCTGTAGATATAGCAAAGCGATTAATTCGAAAGATAATGTATGAGCGACACCAGGGAACTATGGTACAGCGGTAACGTAAATCCATCCATCATGCTAGGTAGAGGGATTTCCTTAACACCGGATGTAATGGTTATTGGAATTACAAAGTAAACTGACCCCTCTACAAAAGACTTAACTATTATACCGCTAGAAAAATGTCTGTATAACCCTGCGCGTACCAGCGGTTGTCTGCCGCAACATGATTCATTTTCGATGCGATGCGGTGGCCGCACAGCGGCTGACAGTGGCAATAGAAAACGAAGAACCCTACGTGTGTGCGCGCACAAGCGGTGAAACAGCCGCACCGCGACCATTATTTGCCTGACCTAGGTGTACTTTGTAAATATTCGTCACGTTTCGACACTTCTGGCCACATCTCGTCACGCCGTTACAGTACGTCACGCCTAGTCACGCTTAGACACACTTTTAAAATCTTCGTCGTATTTTAACACTTGTGGTGACCTCTCGTCACGCCTAGTCACGCTTTGTCACGTTTTGTAAATCTTCGTCACGTTTCGACACATATGACGATACTTTGTCATGAGGTCAAAGCAGGTCACGCCTGGTCACGCTTTGTCACTTATTCACATTTTGGCACGCTTACGTTATGTAACTTACGGCTCGGTTACTTTTTGCTACTTTTCAATACGTTAGATGAAGTTACGACAGGATAGGTTTGCATAGGTTAGGTTGGGTTGGGTTAGGTTAGGTTAGGTTGTTTGTTCAGTGGATTTTGTTGTGTTAGGTAACGTTTAGAAAAAGTGACGTTTTGACACTTGTGGCCACAATTCGTCACGCCGTTACAGTACGTCACGCGTAGTCACGCTTTGTAGCCATCCCTTCCAGCAAACTTCTGGTAACTGACCCGCTCCGAGGTTCCAATTCACAAAGTTCAGCTGCCAAAAACGCTGGAACGCAGTTTACCTGTCAACGTAATTAACGTCCACAACAATATCAACCTTAGGTTTTGCTGAACGAAGACATTTCAAAATTCCCAGGTCATTTTAAGACGAATTTCTCTCACACTTAATTATGCTGAACCTTATGTATCTTAGTGAAAATACTCACTTATCATTAAGGTCGCAGACGAACCAAAGTCATGTCACAGTCGCAACAATTTAAGTCCAGGAATTATCCGAATAGGGGCATTTGAAATTTTCAAGGTCATTCGGCAGTCATTGTTTTATAACGTATATATCTGCCGATCACTGGTGTTGAACGAAAGTTGAATACCAACTCCGTTTACTTGGCTTAAGAAGAACAGAGAACAGACCCACTGCCTGTAGTTACGCGATGTGTCGTATTTTAACCGGGCAGCATACGATTCCTGAAGCGAGGGGATAAAGCCTCTGAGCAGGCACGAGTGGCTTTGCTATACCAACAGCCCGCAGGAATAAAGACGTCTATTGAATCCAAAAAGAGGATAAAGTGGACAAGGAATCACAAGCACGTGTGTGGATAATGAATTATTCAAAGCATTTCAAAAGAGAAGACGGGTCTGCCCTCATCTCATCTCTCTCTCTCGAGTTCTTTTCTATGAAACTGCATTTTCAACGGAAGAGAATCCGGGACCCGGAAGCTCAGAGATGCAAAGCCGCTCCGGGAGAAGGAAGCATCATCAAGTAGCCCTGGGATCGATTCTCTTTTTTGGGACAATGTTCCACAAAGCGGGGCATGAGGGGATGACTGTACGTCCATCATTTGGCTTCGAGGTTCCAGGAAACGTGTTCACGTTTATGATGTCTTCGCACGAAGCGCATACATTGATGGCATAACGAGAAAGCACGCGTCTCAAAATCGGGATGGGATTCTAGGTAACTCGTTTCTCCATCTTAAATCTCCTCAGTACACACACAGAAAGAACTCAGGTAAATGTCGTAGGCCAAAATCCTTTCCCTTTCATTTCATAGACGGGGATGTTAAATGGCACTACTAACTAACTCCCTGGTAGCAGAACTCGCAGGTTCAACACCACCGGCCACGATCCTGAGCCAACTCCATCCACTTGCCATCCTCACAGCCCACCTCCCTAACGTCCATCTTGATGTTATCCTCCCATATTCTTCTTGGCATACCTGGTGGTCGTTTCCCTTGCCTCCCCCAAAGCGTGCTACATGTACAGCCCATCTGAGCCTCCTAAATTTCACTATCCTCAACAGATGACATTACAATTCAAAGTATTAATTAAATTCACATCGCTTTCTGTGTCGTATCTTCAACACAGAAATCTGTGTCGGGTGGGTTCTCAAGTTCTGAAGGCTTTGACCACTTCCTGTCAGACGTTCCATAACCTACACTCTCTGGAAATAGGAGGCACCAAAGAATCGCTGTTTACAAACCACGGTCACTGCGCGGGCAAGAAAGACATCTCGCGGCACACCACGCAATTCTAATTATTCCGTATTTGTTAAAACGGACAGTAACTAAACGGGGCGTGGATTGGATTAAGATGGCTCCATATAGGTTGTAATGGCTGTCTCTCGGCACTAAACCTAGAAATTAAAAAAAATAATAGGGTACTTTCTGACCGAGTGACTATCAGTATGGTTCAACATCAAGGCAGAAAAAGGGTTTTGAATTTTAGTCTGATCTATTTAACGTTAACGCCACGGTGGTCTAGCGGTTAGAACGCTGGCCTTGTAATCCTGGGGGTCTCGGGTTCGATTCCCGGCGGTGCCCGAATTTATAACTTGTATTGGGCAAGGCCGTGGTCTAGGCATCACGGAGTTTTCCTCCGTGGCATCCCAACAATTACTCCATTCACACACAGAAGAAGGCAATGGCAAACCACTTCTGGATCATCTGCCAAGAACGTATATGAACAGGTCCCAGTCCGAGAAAAGGATGGAAGGGTCCTGTTCATATGGACCTGTCGTCAGACAGAACACTAAATAATAATAAGATGAGGTGGTCTAGCGGTTAGAAGGCTGGCCTTGTAATCCTGGGGTCTCGGGTTCGATTCCCGGCGGTGCCCGAATTTATAACTTGTGTTGGGCAAGGCCGTGGTCTAGGCAACACGGAGTTTTCCTCCGTGGCATCCCAACAATTACTCCATTCACACACAGAAGAAGGCAATGGCAAACCACTTCTGGATCATCTGCCAAGAACGTACATGAACAGGTCCCAGTCCGAGAAAAGGATGGAAGGATCCTGTTCATATGGACCTGTCCTCAGACAGAACACTAAATAATAAATCTATTTAACGTGTTAACAGCCACGAGTAGCACGCGGACGTGAATAGACTTCAGACCTAGTAACGAAGCCACTAAACAAGCCAGTAATGTAAATACTAGGACTGATGTTCGATTGTTTTGGTTAACCACTAGGGATGAAGCCCTGCCAAGCTCCTGACTGGAAATTGCTGCAACCCGGCCGACACGGTCACTGTGGCCTACCACAATGACCCTGACAGTCAAGCGATTTCCAACACGACGAACCACAAGGTGGGCCAACGCGTCAAGGCGTCGTGCAAACTGGTCGGTAGCCCAACATGCGCCAAACCAGGTTCGGTGCTTCTAAGGAAGGTAATTTAATTGTTCCCCATAATTTATCAGCGCGTCAGAACTTGCGGGCGAGGTGTCAGGGTTGATGTGACATACATAAACCCTCTCTAAATTAACGCTAGCATCACATTCATGCAATGAAACACTTTCTCAGTGATGAGAGTCTAGCGACAGAATCACGGAGTCAAAATCTAAACATCATTTTAAAAAAAAATAATAACAAGCCTTCTACCATACACGAGTAGACACGGTCATGGCGGTGTATTCGTTACATCTGCTGTGGAGAAAATGCTACTGTCTAATTCCAAAGCACACGAAGAAAAATATGGCCACAATAAATTGAAGACGACTTTTCATTTCTACGAAAGTGAAGGTTCGAAGAGAGGATTTGATAGAAAAAATTTTCGAGCGATGTAACGAAGATTTCTTGAGTTTTACAGTTCACTTCGGTAGACGAAATGTTTGTCCGTTCTTCACCCAAGTCCTATAAACGCACAGTAAAATAAATAGTCATAAAACCGTGCTAGAAAAACACCTGACTGATTTTCTACAAATTTCCACTAAGCAATTAGTGAAAACATCTTTTTATACTCACTCTGTACGTAGAATAAAATAAACGTTTAGACGCCATAAACAAACATCATCTGTTCCAGTGCTCATATATTTTAGGAGTGAACTTGCTGCTATGAGCATTCTCAAGTCATGAAGTCAATCTCCGACGTCAGCTAAGTTTTCAGCCAATACAACTTGGCATGGCTCCATTAAAAGTAAAATTGGATCATTATCTCAACCCTTTGAACAACTCATTTAAATAGACGCTTCAAACCTTCACTAAGCACCTTATCATTTGAGGTTTTCTAATAAAATCTACTCTTAGCGTCGTTAAGTAAAGAATAAATACAAAAGATTCTATCACTTGCTTGCCACAAACTTCTGCCTCACAAAAGTGAACTATTGTCATTAAATTTGTGTCGTCCCAATGAGCTCAGAAGCTATCTCAATCATTTTCCAAGTTTATCTTGCTTATAATCACTAGCTTACAGTCGATACCTCGAAATCTCGAACAGCCACTCGATCCGTGCGTTATCGACTTAGAGACTCTTCCATCAAGACATGACCTTTGAGAACTATGCGGATAAAATCATCTTTGTTTGCAGTCAATGATACATGCGTGGACAGGACGTCTGTTTTTTTTAATATTATCCTCTCATATAAACCGATATCTTCCAAGTTACCTCCTCTCTTCACGATTTCCAAATAGAATTTTGCCTATCCCTCTTACACTCTCTCCTGACAGCAAACCCGACGAAGTCGAAACAACAGTCAAAGCTCGTCCCCGCAGGGGGGGGACAACAGTATCACTTCAAAACAAATGACTACTTACAGCTCGATGGCTTTGTTCCAGTTGATGACGTAGCCAGATAGCACGAAAGACTCGATGTTCACTACGTGGATGTTACCACGTTCTGTCCCGACGTAAAGCCATTTGCTCTGGAGCGGCAGATGGATGTAGGTGATCCTGAAGGAACGAGAGGCAAGCAGTCAGACTAACACGGCTTTAATACAACATCCTAGGACGTAGAGATCGGCGAGGCACGTCCTCATGAGCGAGTTGAAGAAGGCGTTCGAAATTTTGGTCGGAAATCCTGAAGGGAAAACACTATTTGGAAGACCTAGACGTAAATGGAAGATTAAGATTAAAATAAGTTCTTAAGGTTACAGGGTGGAACACAGGGTTTTTTTTACATGCAAATGTTCGTATTGCACGGCTCCAGCAAATTATAGACAGACGCTGAGACGCTCTGAACACTGGAGCAAGACGTGAATATCGTTAACTTAAATATGAAGGATAATAAGGCATACTTTTATTTATTTTTGGTTTATTAAACTGTGATTTCAATTGCTAAGATTATACGTGTAGTGATACGTAAGCCAAAAGTTACTTAAAACGTGGCAAGTGGATCACGAAATTTTCCTTATTAAAATATTAAATTAAAAAGGAATTCTGCCACCGAAATATAAGAATTTACACTCAGGGTCACAAGATGGTAAGTAACAACTGAGCAGACGCGTCAAGTTATTTCTTCATCTTATGGAGGGGATTTAAAATGTATTAGTACGTGATTACAATTCTTCTTATCTCTTCAGGTTTAAGTCAATGATTTGAAAAGAAAAGGTTTTAAGTAGGATTTGAGGTTTTCAAGGCTGTGAGTACGAAAACAGCCATCATCAAAAGGTGTTAATTTTGACAAATAACAGATAAAAATTGCTAAAATAATTCTACAAGTATAATAAAGAAAATACTCGTGAGGAAGTTAGGAGGAGACTAAATTCCGGAAATGCTTGCTACTTCTCAGTTCAAAATATTTTGTCTTCCCGTCTGGTTTCTAAGAACACAAAAATTAAAGTATACAAAACAATAATCTTGCCTGTTGTTTTGTATGGGTGCGAAACATGGTCTCTCACTCAGAGAGAGGAACACAGATTGCATGTGTTTGAGAATCGGGTGTTGAGGAGGATATTTGGGCCTAAGAGGGAAGATGATAGGGCGTGGAGAAAACTGCACAATGACGAGCTTAAAAATCTGTATTCCTCCCCCAATATTGTCAGGGTGATTAAGTCGAGAAGAATGAGATGGGCCGGGCATGTAGCGCGCATGAATAGAGCAAGAGGTGTGCAACGGGTATTGGTTGGGAAGCCTGAGGGGAAGAGACAACTGGGGAGACCTAGACGTAGATGGGAGGATAATCTCAGGCGGGATCTATGGGAGATAGGAGTTGAAGGAGACTGCATTTTGTTGGCCCAGGACAGGGTCCGGTGGAGGGCTTTGGTTAATTCGGTGATGAACCTTCGGGTTCGGTAACCATCTAGTTAGTTAGTTAGTTAGTTAAGACATGACACTACTTTGTTTAACAATAATTAATATTAATATTATTTCAAAGCACGTCTAGGGAGTTAACAAAGTCTCTCTTCAAATATTGGATATCGACCAGGTGACGATTTCTCAGCGAAAATACATTTCGTATTTTTAAGCGAGAACTTTCAAAATTCAATATGCGTAAATGTAAACAGTATTAGCCTCCAATGTCATGAGCTGACTAAGACTAAGAATTCAGCGAGAATTCTCGTTCGTAGCATGGAAGAGGTAGGTTACTTTACCTTTCTCTTTGGAATTTGAGGCTGTGCACGACCTCTGGCTTCTTCTGCCGGAAGTTCCACAGATGCAGACTGTCATCCGACGTTGCGGTGATCAGAGCGCCCTCATTCAACAGGAACTGAATCTGCAGTACTGCGCACTCCCCTTCATGGCGAACATGGGAATCCACCCCCGGTCGACCTAGTCTGAAGCTACGTTAAGAAAACAGCATGGCACCAGAAGACACAATTATAAATGGCCCCTGCGACTAAGCACCACGTCATTAAGTCGTATAGATAGAGCGGAGGTAAGTCTAGATTTTTTCTCATTTTAAATCCATGTGGAGGCGCGTTTGACGTTGATACTGAAGATGCAGGTAGACAGCCCTGAAGATGGATGCATTATGTTCCACCGAAACTTTGCTACATACTTACCAACACTGACAGCGGTTGCTGACTTCTGTGTAGGAGGCTGGACGGACCCTAGGGTCGGTCTGGACACGGCGGTAAAGAAAATAATCCCTGTTCTCGACAGGAAATCGATCTTTCGCTGACCGGCCATTTGTTGTTCACTGCACTGATCGATTTATCTCGCCTCGTTTGCTGTATTCTGCATACAGGAGGGTGGGGTGGGGGGAAAGCCAAATGGGCGGAATTTCTAAAATGGTCATTCTGTTTAATCCGAGTGGGACAGGTACTGGAAGACAGAGGGAGGAGAGGTCGGAACAGGCGGTAGGATTTCACGAATGAAGTTAAGACGGAAGACAAAACCTTTTTTTTGAGAGCAAGACGACATCGGTATGATGCCTGCTGAACCTCGGAATTAAAAATATTCTTCCGGGTTGTTGCGCCGTGCAGTCTGCTAAGTTATCGACGTTTCGGAGGTGTTTTCTGCCTCCATCATCAATGCGATGAGTTATTACGTTCCAACTATATGTTCATTTTATTACCAAGTGCGAAAGAACACCTAATACGTGGTAATTCGAAAGGCACGAAAAGCAGTGCTGCCAACGCCGAAGCTCACGTACCGCTAGCAATAAGCGGCTGGTGATATTTGAGACCGAGTCGACGATGAAAAGTGGAAAACGATTGAATAAAACATGAAGAGGCGTGACAGAGCCGAGTGGAAATTTGGAAATCGTCGAAAATACGACGAAAGGTAGGCGAAGCTGGCAAACAGAACCAATACACGCCACAGAAGCTTAGAATGGAAGAGTGACATAACTACCCCTTTTCATAAAGTAAATTAATCATTTCCATCTAATTTGCTCCAGTCCAAAATCCATGTCGGCGGGACATAAACATTTATCTTCTCTTATGTTGGTACTGTAAGCTTCTTATTACAAATTAGCCTCATACAAATTTAATTGGGAATAAAATTAAAGTCAAGCAAAAATATTTACGTCAAAGGTTCAAACTGTGGAGATTCCCTGCAATCTCAGTGTGAAAGGCGAAACATTCCGCGTGATCCAGTTGGGATCTCGAATTAAATTCGAGTGTCAACACGAACTGATCCGCATCTTGTACGATGTTTAGAAAACTAATTAGCTCGTCAGAGCATCTTATTCAGCAAAGATAATAAGTAAAGTTCCTTTCCTCGGATCAGCACACACGTAAAGAAACATAGTCTTTGAAACACGGAGACGGAAGACTGCTAGAGGAAGCCCGGATGCTGGGTCTCATACCAAGATTTACGTCGTTGACAATATATCTCGACACGAAGACACCTTCTAGCCAGAGAGACTTGTAGGTGGCTTTGGATTAGTCTGACGTCAGACGCAGAAATCGAGACATTTGCATCGGAGCTGTGGCGAAAATTTTGCAGTTTAAGGCGAAATATAAACAAATGAATAAATAACTCACTATAAATAACTAATGAGATTTTTCTCCTAATTTTTCAGGTACACGTCTGAATAATAATCACGCGCATTTAATAGCATCTAAATATTCAGCCCGTACCGCAAAGAAAACACGACACTTCACCATTACAAAGATCAACTGGTTAACGCTGTTTAAGGAAATGATCGCTGTTTACAGTGAGAATCATACTAAACCCAGACAAACATCATGGAGAAAATTTAGAGCGGTATAGATAGTTACCATAAGGGAAAAAAGTTAAATTTTACCATTACATTTTCACTGCTTTATACGGCACTCACAAGAAATACTTTGCCCCTTAATACAGAGAAAGAGTATGCAGTCGTCCGCATGGCAAGATATATAAAAAAAAATTACAAAGTCGGAATTATAAATGACACAACGTTCGTACCAACATTAATTCAGACCTATTTATGTTGATCCAGAATTAACATGGCGGGAAAGATATTACCACGATCCCACTTAATTCATAATTTAAGGTAAGTGCGTTAAAACAGCGTAAAGCATGTAACTCTCACTTCAGAATGCATCTCGCGTGTAACTGTTCTTCGCGCAAGACCTCAGAGGATTGAAACTTTATAAACACCCGGTGTGTTTACAACGAGGACTGCGGGTATTTGCAGACAGAAGGGACTCCAGCCCTTTAAAGGGAATTTGAATTTCATGGCTTTGTAATCAAGCAGTCATTCATATGCAATGATTAGGGGCCACAAAAAGTGGCACCAGAAGCCATTACCCTGTGTTTACACGACCTCCCCCCCCCCCCCCCAAACCCCTTCACACTCCTATGCACGTATTCAAATGCGACAAGACTGTGCTACAACATAAGCCCGCTCAATCGATAAACGAGTGAACTGCAAATGCACAGGAAGGCGTCCATATTGCCAAAGGACATATTTAACATCAGCTTCGTCGTTCGTAGGTTATACAAATCTATATAGAGCAACGGTAAGTATATATACCACACGCCCTTAACCTGTTCCATTCTGTGAATCGCATGATTCTCCCTGTCAGAACGCACTAGTGCCACTTTTGCGTAAGTCTGGCTCTCCAGCCACGAAAACTGTTATCAGAGATCATCGTATAACAGCAGTGATAAATGTTGTCCATCTGTATATAGATCCGCGGTAGTCAAAGTAACCATGGCAACCGACCATCATGTTTCCCACAGGGGATGCGTCGTTAAAAGAAGTAAAGACTATAAAATGTTCCTCTTTTTTCAAATTTGAATATATTTTAAAAAAAAAAAAAGTAATTTGAAGTTACATTCGGCAACTCGAAGAGTTGTGTTCATGCAGGATTTGATATTTTCACGGTGGTGAGTCCGAAGATGGTGGTCTTGTGGGTTGCTCCGTGAAATCTAGCAGGAGTTACGAAGGACCGCCGAATCATCGGTAAACCTCTACCAGACCACACGGTCTACATCCCACAAGACCGCCATCTTAGTTATTTTCACGGCTGGGCTTTAGAGTTGCGACAGGAAGTCTTGAAGCTTTTCATTCTATCCTGTCAGCAAATACCAAGAGCGGAAATGACGGCGCTGGAGTTATCAGCAGAAAGTTCGAACTTCGAACGAGACGCCCAGCGTCTGTCCCGACAGCGGCTTCTCAATGTCACTCAGCCAACCGCAAGGGAGGCATTTTTACACAAGACACAACCGATTCCTTCCAATTCAAATATGTCTACACTCATATTTCATAATCACCTTCCCACTTCAATCGATATTAACGATTATCGTAGGTCTACTTTAATATTTTAGGGTAACAATAAAATACTACAAAACATTTATAGGTCAGTTATTGCTGGTCTGAATAGCGAGATACAAGTGGTGATCCGGTTATACTAAAAGCAGTTTTGTATAAGCCGGATAGCAAAAAAAAAAAAGTATACGTTGTTTACAAACGCTGGGTCATTAACAACATGATCCAAAGAGAATCCGACACACAAGACAGACAGACAGACAAAATCCATTCGCAAACAAGAGCCCTTTGAATGACAGGAGATTAATTCTGTATCCGTCCATAACATCGCGTTTAAAAATAACTGCAGAGCCTTTTGGCAGATTATGTCGAGGGTATCAATTTGTAGTTCCAATCAGTGGGAATTTCTTGTTAGATCAACCATTAGAGTCACTGCTTACGTTCTGGCTCAGAACTAAACTCAAAGCATGGCCGCTTTTGCTTAAGCAATTTCACCAAGTTCAGTATTTCCACGGGACATCAAACGAAGAAGTTACCAGCCACAAACACGAAGGGAGAAATCAATTAATTGCATGGCGTAAACTCATTTCCGAGAAGCCATAATTACGCTCCAGAAATTCGACGCCTTAATGGAACCAAAACGTTCATTACAGTGTTCACAAAATCACACCACCGAACCCTGAACCACATGAATCCAGTCCGCATTATCATCCTACATCTTCAACACCAGTTTTTTCCCCAACGCCCCATCTACGTCTAGGTCTCTCGAATGTGCATCGTTCACGTGACGTCAATGACGGATCTGGTAATTCGGCAGAGAAATCCTGTGGGCGTGACGTTCCTTCAACTAGATTCATATCTCAGCCGTGGTTATGGTAGAAAAATTGGCTACGGCCTCATTCACGAATACATTCTTCGCACCTTAAAACAGGGTTGTCCAACGTTCTCTTGCCTCTCGGGACAGGAACAGTTTTACAGTTACGCCCTAGGGCCAATAAACCACTCAATTTTTGAAAACCAAAAGACAATTTTCGTTCTACAGCGATACTTATTAAGAAATGGAAAATTTCCGAAGAATATGCTCAAATATAAATCGTACTAAAATGTATCTGAGAGTGTTCCTGACTGGAAAACTTACATTTCACGGTGAGGTCTCGATGTCAGCAGCGTCCGAGCTACTTAAGCGTAAAGAAGCATAGGACATGAGAATCCTGAGATTTTGTCCAAATCCGAAAGAATAAAGAAAATAAAGGTTCTCGTACTACCTAGTAACAAGTTAAACAATTTGTGGTGCTTGGTTACGCTCGTTGTCCGGCCAGATGTCGCCAGCTGGACCGCGCTGCCTTAAAATCATATTATACATGGCCGGCGTCTTACACCTAAGGACAGAATCTCTCACAGACACGGACTGAAAATATTGGCGGTGTGTAAGGAAACATTATGGACCTGCCGGTAATCGAATAAGACCGTCCGGTCCGAAGCCAGACACCCAGGCTCACAAAATAACGAGGTAACCAACCAATAAGAAAAATTTGCTAGAAAATAAATTGTAGCGGAAAACCTTAAGGACGACGGCACATAAAATGCGGAACGTTCAATTCAAAAGCTGGAAGGAGAGAGAGAGAGAGAGAGAGAGAGAGAGAGAGAAATGGTGCAAGCAAAGAACGAGAGGGTTTTTTTTAAAAAAAGTTATTACCTGAAATGAGGGCACAAAACGGAACACCACCATCAGAATTCTAAATTACAAGGCAGTGATTTTCAGTACGACGTTGACTCCGGTAAAATCCGTGTTACTTTGACAGCGCTGTTTTATAGAGCTATTTATTTTGAATCTCCCGTTTGCTAACAAAGATAAACACGACACAGTTTCTACAGTACAAATCTTCCGAGGTTTTCCTTTTTACGGTGTAATGGTGTACACCGATGTAATTTTGCTTAATAGAAATCGAAGACTCATCACCAAACTCACAAAACATCACCGGTGTTCCCTGCCCTGAACGGGACGAATTTAATGTCAAGCCATTTTCCTAAGACCCTTTAACATTGCTGTCCCTACCGTCACGTTTTTCCGGATAAGACTCGGTTGACTTCAATTTTTATAACCCTTCCATAAATCCACAAACCACATCTTAAGACCCACTTTAATATTATCACCCCATTTACACCGTCAGCCCAAGGCTCCCATCCCTTCACTTTTCTCATCGTCCCACGTGTGTTACAGGACGAACCCCCGTCCCACCCGATTTTATCACCCTTAAGGGTACAAAATTATGAAGCCCGTCTCGATACTCAAAATCTCAACTTCCAAACCAAACACTAAAACTCGGTATGCTGCATGTCTATCCCATCGTAACCATATCAACATCAGAGACGTACAAAAGTCATAAAGACCATAAGTGGATGTGACTACATCGAACGTCGCGGTGGAGTACACAGCACTCTTGGCCGTAATTGGAAAGTTCCGGGTTCAAACTTCGACCCTGTAATTTAACGTGTTACCGTCATTCTTACATGATTTTACTCCGTGACGTTTTCAATGGATTATACACTGTCTTTATATCATAAATGTATCATGCAACACGATGACAGGACATGAACACACAATTATTTTCATTCTTTTTATTCTTCAATTTCTAGGACAATCTGTTCATTAGTGGCTAATACAGTTTCTGTGTTTTTCTTTACGATCATTATATTTTAACCTGATCTGCTAACATCAGCTTTCATCAAAGTTGCTGTGACCAATAAAACCCAACTTTTATTAAATTTCTTCGACATTTCAGATGTCGATATCGAAACAAATGAAGGACACCTTTAGAAGGTTAAGTATTACCAAAAGAAACGCACAGAAAGTAGTGCAAATTGACTTCGAACAAGGCACAGACATCTTATATAGTCAGGTCGCCATGTTTCGGTGTGAGTAGAATTAGTTTTAGATTAGGCCGCACGAAAGCTAGGTCATTGTAACAGCAGCACTGAGCACGCGAGTTCTCACTTGTCCTTCCCCGGTAGCTACTTTGCACGAACAGCGGAACAAAATTACCTCGCATTCCCACGGGTCCTTATCTGCAAGACCGGCGGGCTCACAAACTTTATCGCCTCCCCGGCTGTTTCAGACATCAGAATACGCGAACGTCAGTGTAAAAAATATGGGGGTCAACCTTTATCAGAAGCCTCCCTCCCTGGCGTGTCATTTCCAGACACCAACTTCTCGCCATTACTTTTAATTCTGTTTCGCAAATCATTCCCTGTCCAGAAATAAGGGCGGCCAGCAAGTATGATTACTAGAGTAAAGAACTGAATGGTCTTCAACAACTGTGTGACACCAAAACGCACAAGTTCAACGCCAGGAACACGTTCGACGAGACGGCGCACGTGATCAAGCGCATATTCTAATTAGCAAGAGTCATTTCTATGCTTTCTTCGGTCACATCAGCAGCCCCTAATGCCCCTTTGTGCAGCCCACTAAGGGCCCCACAAAACTCTGCCGTATCACTTGGCGTGACCTTGAAATTAAAGCATCTCCCTGTACCTCGTGAGGTTGAGGTGAGGAAGGGAACATTTCAGCATTGTTTCAGACGGAGTACGTAATATTCATAATGTATATGCCAGTGAACATTTCTACTCACTAACAGAGGAACAAGTTTATTTGAAACTCTCGCTGGTAATTAAATATTAACACTTGTGAGGAGTGTTTTAAAGGAGCAGGAGCTATTTTCAGCTCCGGTGGAACAAAGTCTGGCGAACTTTCAGTCCACGCTCACACACAACAAAGGCCTGAAATTTCACAGAACATTAAAATGCGTTCGATAATTCGTACTTAACTTCGCGGTTACCTGTTGCAGAACACTTGAACCGTTCTTATGACCGTGAAGTATATTTAGTTTCCTATCAATTTGCGTTCGTTTTTCTACACGCTTCTTAGATAGCCACGTTCGTCTAAGATGTACTCTGACCTCTGACTAAGCCATCTACGTTTTGCTTCTATAAATCCCTTAATTTTGTTAAGTTCATTTTTCCATTCAGTTCAGTTTACCCTAGCATTTTTGTAAAACCTGAAGATTATGTTTTTACGATCGAAGCAAGCACTGGTTATTCTTGACTTATATGATATTTACTGAATACATACATTACATACTTTATTAATACTGTCACAGACAAGTTTGTCCTTCGTCTGCTGGTCACGAAGTCATTCTGACTTGAATGACCTGTTTCGCCCTCAGATTTTAACCGCTTCGTAGTCGGTTCAATGTTTGGTACTGACAGTGATAATATGCAGCTAAGAGTATTAACTTCAGCTCTACTATGACCTTGGACAAACTTTTGTCATAATCGGGATTGGGGGAGGGCGTACTTATCCAAACAGCCGACTGTCTCCAAATAAAATATCCAGAAGAGACATACAATCACGAACAATGTGCATTTCCCTGAATCGAAACGCACATTTATTCATAGTTCGGTCATATATCGAGTTTGAACGAGTTTCTAGCGACGATACGAGGTATAAAGCACGAAGCTCGTCTAAATAATGTTTTAGAATTCAGGCCGTACCGCAAAGAAAACACAACACTTCACCATTACAAAGATTAACTGGTTAACGCTGTTTAAGCTCTGATTTTCCTCGAGTCCTGTCAAGTGGTTAAGAATTCAGTCCGTACCGCGAAGAAAACACAACTCTTCACCATTACCTAGATCAGCTGGTTAACGCTGTTTAAGCTCTGATTTTCCTCGAGTCCTGTCAAGTGGTTAAGAATTCAGTCCGTACCGCGAAGAAAACACAACACTTCACCATTACAAAGATCAACTGGTTAACGCTGTTTAAGGAAATGATCGCTGTTTGCACTGAGAATCATAAACCCATAAATAAACTCTGTGGGCAATGCAGAGTTAGTGATTGTCAAAACAGGCGATACGCAAAGTTGCCACTGAATTCTAAAGCGTAAAAGAAACGTCAGGTGTCGTATGCAGGGATCTTTCGCTGCAGTTACCAAGGTAGCCGTAATGAGGTTCTACTATCTTGCCATCATTTATCTTCGTTTATCTCACTTTTAGCCGCTCTGTAAATTATTCGCTCAAGGGAGAGGAGATAACACGGCCGAAAGCCAGAACAAAGTGGTCCAGGCGGAGAATGGGATCTGACGCAGACCAAGAGAGAAACAAAAGATTGTGGAAAACCGATAATGAGGTGGTCTATAGACCAATATCCGCTTTAATATTATTCTGGAAAACCACTCAATTATGAAATAGGAAGGACACATTAAGGCAACAAGAAATGATACAAAAATTTTTTGGGGGGAAAGAGACATCGAATGTTATGTCGGCGACAGTTTGTGTCACAGGTTATGTAACAACGCAGGGACACGTAAGCATGACTATCTACAGGGTGTTTCTAAAAGACTGCAAGATGACAGCACAATGTAACTCTGCGACCAAAAAATGCATGCCTGCAGATTCTTTGCAAAAAAAACCCTCCAGGACCGAATTTACGAACACAAGCACACAACACAAACAAAGGAAAATAATAAAATGCAAAGAAACACGAAAGAAAAATAGAGAATAATGAAAGGATAATTTGAACAGAGTAAGAAAGAAACAAAAAATATATAAAAAAGAATGAGAGACGTGGCATAACGAGATGAAGAAAAATGTGGAAGGAAAAGAGCAGGTAAATGGAAAAATACAACACCAGAGCGAAAGGGCAGTAATACATAGTAGAAAAAATATGAAGAGACGGAGAGAACGGTAAAAAAACAGACAAAAGAGAGGGTGGAATGAAGGAAGAATAAACAGAGCGAACGTCTTTGTGCGACTTCCAAAACCTAGGAGTGAATCTCGACAGAAAATCTTCAGACCAGCTCCACTAAGCAGATTAACAAAATCAGACCTGTTTTACACTTTTCTGCGCGGTACAGTCTCAACTAAACACGAGGAACACAATTAACACCCCGCGAATTACGATACAGACCTAGCCTACTGCTGCGAAGAACAAAGTTTACGACGCCAAAGAACGTATGACATCCGCCATTAAGACTGGGGCAAGAGTGAACAAAGAGGCAGGCAAATGAGGAATTTAAAACCACAAAGAACTGATCTAAAGGCACCTAAATGTGAATCTGACCTTCGGAAACGTCTGGTACAACAACGGTGCAATAAATTGGGAGTTCTAGGCGAACAAGGAAGCTTCTAGAAGCAACGCTTAAAAACAATTTGGTTCCTAATCTCAAGAAAACACATCTCCGATGCAAAAACAGTCGGTTAATGTTTAGTTAAACTGCTGTTTATTGTATGAACTAAACGGAAAATAAAAATATCAAATATACTGTCTTTGAATGATAAAGCAAGTGGTACATACTGTTACCAGTGTCTTCACAATATCTTTACGAGACTGCTGATATAATAAATCTCTTTACGCATGAGATAAATGCCTCCCGGGTTGTAATCCTCATGATGGTTTCTTTTTTCGGGGTCTGAGAAGTGAACCCTCCCTCCAGGTAGCTCAAAATTAGTGTGTACGGGGCAATGGTTTTAGTTTCGGGCAACCTACCCCCCTGATCGCCGACAGAAACCCTGCCGTGTGCAACGTCAACTTACCCCTGGATCTGATCGATTTTTTCCCTTAGTCATCCCAGCTGGATGGATGCAGCAACAAAGTTCTTCATGTCGACGTGGACGTAACGCTTAGGCGTTAAGTTCTCGGAAGAAGAAAGGCGCCGGACCAAAGGCGACACCTACTGAGCTGCTCAACATGCCTTCTGCTTTTACGAAACCCAAAGCTTCGCTGCTGTAGCACTGTAAGTCCTGGTGGTAATTTTATGAACCACCTATATTAGCGTTCAGTAACTACGAATTTTACACACAGACTGAATTTGTGTTTCGTATGATAATCGGAATAAACAGCGATTATTTCCCTAAACAGCAGCAGTTATCATGGGGACGTATTGTGTTTTGAGGAGAAGACTGATTTCTTTTTAATATTATTTAATCGAACATCGGTCTTCAAATGGCCAAAACGCTATTGCTTTTTACCTCCAGAGACCTGGATTATCTCATCTCCATTGAATCAATAAATGAATATATACAAAAATATATTCTACATTTAAACTTATGTTCAATTACGACAGAATAAAGCACAAATATATGAAACTAACTAACTAACTAGATGGCTTACGGAACCCGGAGGTTCATCACCGAATTAACCAAAGCCCTCCACCAGACCCTGTCCTGGGCCAACAAAATCCAGTCTCCTTGAACTCCCATCTCCCATAGACCCCGCCTGACATTATCCTCCCATCTACTTCTTGGTTTTCCCAGCGGTCTCTTCCCCTCAGGCTTCCCAACCAACACCCGGTGCACACCTTTTGTCCCACCCATCTCATTCTTCTTGACTTAATCACCCTGACAACTTTGAGGGAGGAGTACAAATTTTTAAGCTCAACAAATTATATAAAAATATAACAAAATTCAGAACACACTAGTTGTCGACTCTGCAGGAACCGTGATAGTTTAAACCGGCTCAGTAATCACATAAATTGCACGAAATGACCTTAAATACGTCATGCATTCGGCAGTGCATTCTGGGGCCGAACATTCCTCAGGAATTCCCAGTTTCACTGCGTCGCCACAGCCCTACATGTACAGAGTGCCCCCAAAAAAATCTATACACATAACACGTAATATTAACTTATTTTTGGGACACCCTGTATTCGTCTCTCCTCCCCTGCCTCCTGTGTCGTCAATCATTGGTCTGACGCGCCAAAGTCTATGCCCAGACGCGAGGTCAGAATTTTGAGCTTGTATTAAGAAAGAGATTTATAACTGTCAGGATCTGCTAACATGAATAATACACACTGTACTTCCTTCAGACAGTTTCGTGAAGTATCGTCATTTGCTATCAAATTGAAACTTTAAGATGACAGTCGTGTGGGATTTTGCGCAGTGCGGTCTCGCAGAAGCTGACCGACGTTTCAGAGGTGCTTGCTGCCTTCATCATCGGGGCGACGAGTCATTCACTGCGCACCGCAACATGTCACGGTCTTGAGACCCTGAAATCTCACCCCGTTGGAATTTATTACTCGGAAATAGCGAGACGCTTCGTTTCTCACACCAAAATATTCGAGGAACTTTTTTTTTCAAGAACAAGCTAATCCGACAGGCGTACCGAGACAACGTCACGTCAGTAAAAATGACTGGAATCAGTCAGAATTCTGCAACAGGCAGATGACAGGATTTGAATAAGTACAGAGAGAAATTTAAGGAAGAAGAATGAGCAAATTAGGAATAACGGGGGATAGAACGGAAGAGGGTGAGATAGGATACAGCCTCAGAGTGAGAACCTGTTGATAACTTAAAAGACCGGCCATGCGCACTTCCGATTTCCCCGTCCATCCGAAGTAAACGAAAACAGACTCAACAGATGACGACTTCAGTGCAAACAGGGAGTAACTCCAAGTCGCCATATCAGGCCGTGGATTACTGAGACCTAACAGAAGCCAAGGTTCAAATCAGTGCTTCTGGAATGTCGGGATGCTCATTGCCGTGTTCAAAAGATGAATCCAATCCATTCCTATTTTCTAAAGATCCGTTTCAATGTTATCTTCCAATCCGCGCCAAGGTCGTCTGAGTTGTCACTTCCCTTCGGGTTTCATCAACCAAAAATTTTGTACGCGTTTCTCGTGTCCCCCTCTCCTAATGCGCGCTACATGAACCGCCCATCTCATCTTCCTCGATTTGATTATTACGTAGTGGTGGTGGAGTGTACCAATTATGGGAGATCTCAAATGCGCAGATTTCTCTAGACTCTTGTCACTTTCAAAGCTGAAAATTTAAAATGTCTCGGGTCGTTGATTGACGGGCAATAAATAAAGTGGTTGGTCAGCAGCCTGTTGGACTCGGTTCAGGGCAAAACGCCAAGCCCGTGGCTTCTCCGTACATTCGTGAACGCTTACTCAAGTGAAACAAACAGGACCACAACTGCGGTTAGAATCACGATTACCAACTGAACGCCACAAATGACAGCCACTTCAAAGATAAAACTGAATCCGACGGGAGGGTACAAACTGTAACTGGTGCTGCCGCTGTGGTTACCACAGACACCAAAACTGAATTTATAAACAACTTCCAATTCCGTCCCGCCAATAAATTTGACATCTTTTCACATTTTTTTTCAATTACTATACCGGTCATATATTCCAATCATTTCTCACTTCACCGCTCTTCAGCGAACGTTGTAGTCGAGCGGTTAGCACCCCTGATTTCTATTCGGGGGACTCCCCGGATTAAAATCTCGACCCAGAGACGGGTTATCCTTAAGATTTTCGTGGTTTTCCGAAGGCACGGTAGAATTTCCGCCTAAGAAACGAGAGTCTCGCGCTAGAAGGCAGCAAAAAAGGAGAAACGAGAATCAAACAAGTCGAAGAAATGGAATAACAACAGAGGCCTATGTATATTTTATCACAATGAAGTTGAGGAAAGTAAAAATACACGGGAAATACAACAGCTGAGAGACATTTCTCAATAGGTTAGGTTACTGACTAAATAATGCAAAACGATCATTACCGAAAGTGAAAGCTGTTATTGATTCGATGCACGTGTGTGTCTGTTCCGATATGAACAGGCGAACATTCCTGTACCCGGTGCTTCAGCTAAGCACAAGGCAGCGAAGACGTATGGCGGAGTGGAGATATAGCTCCAAGTATTCTGAACCTCGACACTTTTTAAAATATTCTTTATATGAACTTAGTACTTAACAGGTTCAATAAAGACGAAGTCCGAACATTGTGCCTTTGTGGTTAACATTCCCGATTCGTGCTGGGAGGTCCCGGGTTCAAATCTCGACTCGTAAACCACCCTTTCTTGGCCAAGGGTCTCCGTGGATTTCCCCTAAGCAAATGCTTTTTCCATGACATCATCATTCGAGATTTTTGTGCCAAGGTGTAATGAAATACGGTTACATTACGTTCACACCAAATTTCGCGAAAAGTAAACTTTTGTGTTCATTACTGACGATTGAATCTGAATCAGAGGGCGGGAATTCTGACAGCCTCAGTTAGTTAGTTAGTTTGCCTATCTGTCCCTCCGGAACCCTGAAATGCGACTGAACCAGACGTGAAAACAGTGAGTCAGGAAATTAAATCGATAGCGAAACGACTGTTTCAGATCGCATGCGATATCTAGCCTTCAAATGTTCCAGGAAACAAAACAGCATCAATACAAAACCTTTGTGTAAGCTGTGTATAATGAACGATACAGTCATCTCATTTTTGAAGGGGAAATTACAAAAAGCTTCAACTCCGCTTTTGACTGTCAGCAAAACAGAATTAAATTTAACTTCACTTGTTCTGATTGTTAGTTTCTGTATTAAGCCTCCTGGCACATCAGACATTTATCGGTAAATTAAATCGCTGGAGGAACGCAAAGTGAGATTAGTCCGGGGGGGGGGGGGGGTTTCCCTCCTTTATACACCTCTGCCAACTTTAGGGACATAAATATATCTGGCTGTAGTGACGAAAAAAAATTAAATCCCCGTTGTGAAACACGCAACTGCGTTTCAAAAACAAATTTCGTTCTATTTACGTTGCAGAAATTGCGTGATTTAATGTATGCAAGCCAGAGGCGTCATGTTAACTCTTTTATCCCGGCTAACACTCTAAAAAACGGAAAATATCTTAATGGTATTCTATACACTGAAACACACGAGAACCTTCTCTGAAGAAATGCATAGTTAATTAGCTCCTGCCAGCCAGCCAGGCGTTGTTAATCAGCCAGTTGAAGTTTACGTTCGCAGTTTGTTCGCGCATGCGCAAATATAACAGACCAGGTATAATTTATGTTTCAGGGGAGGAAGGACTGCTTGGCATTCCACGCCAAGATGTTAGCCAAATCTCGATCAGTTAACACACTGATTGCTCGTATTTATTTTTAGCGCGTTGAAGTAGATTTCTCGCGACTTTAAATGCGTGTGCAGTGTTATACCTGGTGAATTCGTATGAAGTATGATGTTTATGCCCAAATGCCACAGTTTTCACGCCCTCCTTCCTCGGCATTTGGATAACACTTACGAAAACGTGACGCGCCAACATCGATTCCAAAGGAAACGGCAGATGTGAACACCAGAACTTACCGATAAGTTATCTGAAAACATACAAATATTTCTTCAAACCCTTTCCCCCCTCCGCGTTACCGCACAACGGATTGCTTCGCACAGCTGTATCCAGAACAACGACGCACTCTGTTACCACAAATCAAATTATCTGGTGTCACAGCGTAGCTTGAAACACAAGAAAAGATGCTTTTATGTGTCAACGCTGATGATAAGGGAGACAGGTGACAAATTGAAGAGAGAAACATGATAAGTCGAAGTCAAGAGGGCAAAAGGAAAAGAAAAATGGCTCCTGTGATCACGGATCTGTCGGAAAGAATCATAAGTTTATGTTTCCTGCAGCGTCTCAGCATCTAACACATCATCAACTGAGAAACTTCAATACAAAACGAAGCAAAGCGGATAAATTGTTTTTCCAATATGTCGACACGGCGATCCACTCGACACTACGCCGAGAGATACTTGGATCTTCTATTAACCTCAATGGAAGGACCACTAATGTAACATCTTCAGATCTCCTTAACACCATCTAGTGGCCATAACGTTACGTAATGAAAGTCAGTCAAGAACTCCTGGTCTCTGCGGGACATTTCAGACGACAAAAAGTTTCCAGACTCTGTCATTTCCACACGTCACTGACATTTATGCTCATTTAAATAATATTTAAAGATCGAGTCCGTACCGCGAAGAAAACACCACACTTCACCATTACAAAGATCAACTGGTTAAACCTTTAAAGCCGAAGCTCGTCTTCATAATATTTACGAATCCAGACCGTACCGCGAAGAAAACACCACTTCACCATTACATATATCAACTGGTTAACGCTGTTTAAGGAAATAATCGCTGTTTATTCTGAGAATCATACGAAACTCACAGTTACAACGTGAGGACAAAATGCAGAGGTTCCTGGAGTTTAAAGCCGGTGGTAAACAGCGTTAATACCTCCCAAAAGCTGTTCTGCGCTTTACACAAAACCTTCTGGCAAGATACTTGAACCATTAAACTTGAGGAACTACAATACACCATCAGTTCCTCTGGATTTATTTGTTGGAAAAATATGCGAGTTACAATTCGTAAAATACCATCTGTACCCTTGAACTAACGTTGATGGGGCGGTAAAAATCACTGATGATGATATCTGTCCATGTAGCACGTATCTGAAGACTACGAAATGCATTCGGAATTTTTGATGGAACCCCTAAAGGAGGACACTATCTCATTTTACTACACACAACACACAAGCTCCTCATTTTGTAATTGAATAAATCTCTCTCCTTGGGTTCGAATATTTTACTCAGTTCTCAAACACAATCTGCGCTTCTCCCTGGCAACAGACAAAGTTTGGGTATAAAAAGATGAGTGAAACAATTACTTAGGAAGCGACCAGCGGCAATCCAAGACAAAGTGGGAGGCAGAGAACGGAAGAGTCTGCACCACCGGAGGATAATTTTGAGCGAAGTAATTGCAATGGCGCCATTAGCCAGTAGCAATCAGCTCCAGCAGATACGAGATTAAGGAAAGTTATGACTGACATGTCGACGGTTCAAGGTACCAGAAAATCTAATCCTACAGAAACGACGCAAACACTGCTGTCACAACAGAAGAAGGTAATGCCCGATCACACGTCAATCTCCACAATCCGTCGTGTCTGCAAATCTGACGGGATGAAACACGAAATGTCCGGTCACATCACGACAAGAACTACTGATCAATCCTTTCAAAATATAGCAGAGTTCAAGTTGGGAACCACAAAATTTAGAAAAACAGAATTTGCATTCGTAATGTTTACAACCGACAGCAGATTTAACTTTTGGAATTTGCTACAGTCCAGTTCACAAAACACCCCCCGCTCCCCGCCCCCCGAAATAAATATTTGTAATTTATCTTATGCTTTCGTGCGGTTTCAGAACAATTACTGAGCTCAATATCTGAACGTATCTTGGCTCCATCTTCATGGCTGAAGATGGACACAGTAAGTCCGTCCGAGACGTTGGTTATCTACCTGTAGGTCCACGCAACGCTGTTCCGTACAACACCAAAATCGACGTCTTCCTTACCCTGACAACCTCAAATCTCATATTTACCTAAATAATTTGACAAGCGACAAAAACCATGAAACTCAAAACGGAAAATACAAACCTGGAACCTTCATACGTATGTCTCCATACAGTGGTGACGTCATACAGGCTAATTAGTAAGCCTATTCATGCAAGGATTAATTCTGGTTCGTCCTGAACTCACAGGACATCATTAATGAGCGCACAGATAGAATTATCCGCCACGTTGCGTCTATACATTAAACCGCAAAGCACTGACGCCATCAGACAGAATTAGCCTTTTATACAAAAATGTACAAACGCAGTTAAAACCAAAGAAATGTCCACTTGACATGGAACATATGAAAGTGTCAACATCGTTCGTTCATTCTTTGTTTTATCAGGGAAACCTTAACACACGGAGAGTGCGCATTTTGAGCACCGATATTCATTTATTGCAGACAGGTACTATTGATAAATCAATTACTACTATACACTTCAGGTACATCGCAATAGTTAAAAGTGCTCCGCTCTAGTGCAAATGTACCAAGATTCCGGTGATCGGTGAAACCTCTCAGGCGGACAAGTCGAACGCCCTTCCCGTCAAGCGACCCGCGAAAATACGGACTCTAAGCAGAAATGACAAAGCTACAGTCTAAACAAACTATAAACAAGACTCCAAACGTATAATCCGTATCAGAATATTCACAGTTTTCACATGCGGCCTTTGCAAATTATGGATTCTTAATACGAAGTCCAACCTACTCCAGTCTAGCCTTACTCAGCCTTTCATAACATAACATAACCTAACCTAACCTAACCTAACCTAACGTCATCATGGTTAACAACAAGTCCCAAGCCTTGCCTACGGGAGCCTTCATAACGTAACCATAGTTACGTTATGAAGGCTACAACAATTACATATTTACATCGGTTACTATGGTTGCCTTCTTCTCTGTGGTTACCGTATTCACCTTTGTTACCAGACAGACACGGAAGGACTAACATGGCCAGTCCTACATTCGTTTACATTCACTCCGTGCAAAGAACGCGTAATAAAACTCGAACCGACCACTCGCAACGATCCCTTTCATTCCACAGACACTCGTGTAACAACCTAACCTAAAAGGTCGCATTTACACGCTGAAGTTCAAGTCAGCTGACTCGCGATTTTATGGGGCACTCGGGAAATACCTCTTCATTTTCCAAATGTTATCTCTCTCTCTGCGACTTTACTGACCTTGATGTTAAATTACTGCAGATACAAATCAGCCCTCGGCAGAGCTAATGAGCACCAGGTAATACACTGCGGATACATAATTTAATTTACTGTTCATTTCCTTTTATTCTTTCTAAAACGATTTCACTTTATGTAGGTCACGTAAGAAACAAGACTCTCCCTCCATCTGTGTTCCTTCCCAACTTCACCTCGTCCACAATTCCTTCCTTCCCTTCTTCTGTGTGACATCTTTCCTAATCTGCTGCCCCTCCCCCCCAAATGCCTGTCACCCCCAGGGGTATTTCCCTTTTCCTTCTCGGGGATTCTCTCTTTGCTCATTCTTTAGAAATATGTCCACACAGTGTTATTCTACTTTTTATCTTCCAAGGTGTTTTATTTTTACATTCCACGAAGCCAAAAAAATAAACAGTCCTCCAGCGAGGAGACAGTGGATTTTGAAGCTCGTTTCAAAAAACAACGTAGGATCAAAAATTACTCCTTGTTAAGAAATAACTATACCAAAACATGATTAAAATCAGGGCCGGAGGTCTTCATTGCCAAAAAAAAATATATTATCCACAAGGCGCTGTTCAGAAATTCGAAAATTTCAATTTCAACTTCTCGCGAAGTCGAAGTCACAAAGAACACAAAAGGGCGAAATCTAAATTCGACGATTTTCAGTTCGGAAGACGAATATGTCACGAATAGAGCGACTGAGGAAAACAAATTGAAATCTGAGTCAGACGATGCCACAATTCGCGTTTCAGGCTCTCCTCGAATGAATACGTTAAACATCGAACGAGATGCACGAGGAAGACGTGGCCTGACGTAGTTGCCAGCCACTATAGACCAGTCTCCTCTGCACTGCGGGTGGCGGCGAGCAAGGCGGAGCCACACAGACGTTCGACCACGCTTTTTATAATGTGACGTCACTGGCATCTCCAGCAAGAGAGTTATTTCATATGAAGACGACGTTATCAGGTGAAGTAGCGAGGCAGACCTAATTCTGTATGCAACAACAGTGGACAAATTTTAACAAAACAATGTCTCTGTTACTCTGTAAAGGCTGCCTCACTGGCAGTAATGTGCAATATTAGCCATTAATCGATACACAAAACGTTTAGTAAAGTAAAGCTGTCCCACTATGAGCCATGTAGGCGCTTGGGGGGAGAGGAGGTATAGCTCCTACTCATTCTTGACCTCGGCAGTACATGGGGGTGAGCGGTCAGCATCACGCCAAGACCGCGCTTTACCCAAAGGTTCATTATCGTGTTCACAAGAGTCCGCCACCAGTCCCCGATAATGAGTGAGATGAATCCAGTCTGTACCCTTCCCTTTTATCCATAATAATAATATCATCTCATCCACGCCTAGAAATTCCGTTCAGGAATATCTCACCTCGCCCATGCATGCTATACGCATTGTCCATATGATCACGCTTAACTTCATTTATGAAGCTAATCACTGTGCAATTTTCTCCAGCCTCACGTTTTCTACCTTTCTTTTGGATTCAAAATTCGTCTTTTTCTTCGAACACCCTGTACACATGTTCGTCCCCTAGGGAAAAGTTTTCTCAATGCCTTCCAGATCTGCGGTCACATTTATCCTTGTGATGACACGTTTTTGAGGAATTATATAGGAATTATGTAATTTTTTGTTTTCCTGATCCTGACACTTTCTGGGATAATGATCCATGCAGTGTCATGGAACATGACCGACGTTTCAGAGGTGTTCAGTGACTCCATCATCAGGGCGACAGGTCAACTTCTACGAGACTACGGTTTCAGCCTCAATAATATAATTCGTCTTCATAATTAATAAGTTTTCTTCAAATGGCTTACGGAAGTCTGTATTTGTGCCTTTATTCAGTTGACCACATAGAACAGCTGAGACGTTCTGTGCCGCCTCAGGAAATTAGGTGACAACTGTACCGAAGTTAATTCTGTACTAAGACTTGGGTCACCATCACAAAATCAATTTAGAAGTATTAAGTGAGCTTACGGGTAATTTCGCGGAAAATTAAGCTCATAATTCTCTTACAGGCGAAGTTGTAAGACCACGAACTTCACTGACAACTTACTAAGCTCTGTTGAAAGCTATGGAACACTGTAATGATCTGAACAAACCTCTGGTGGGGGGAACAGCTTGTTCTCATGCCCCGAAGTGCATAAGAAACCTGGGTGTCTCTCCTTCCGTACTCCCGTTTCGTGATTAGCTTCGTATCGTCAATTGCGTTCATCAGGTCTACGGAGTAGGGACTCTGACATCTCCCCATTCTGAAATAACTCTTAAAATACGTATTCCTCGTCACTATCCTACCCTGGCAGGGTCTCGAACCAGAATATACACGATAAGAGGTTTATGTTTGTAACTGTAAACTGAATATGAGTGTGCAGATGTGGTTTGAAAAGAAGCACACAGAAATGTAGAGAGAAGAGGGAAAATATAAATAAATAAAAACCAGCAAAAAAAATTCGCATGTCAAAGACAGAACAGAAAACAAAGAGAAAAGACAGATGACAGTAACGGAAAAAATAAAATATAAATAAATGTAAAAAAAACAAAGAAGATAAAAGGAATAGACAGAATTAAGATAGTTGGACACAAAGCAAAAACAAAAATGCCAACGAAATAAGGATAACAGAAGAACGAACACACGAATAGCAAACCGGGCCTGCCTTCTAACCACAAACCCAATCAATATTCATTAACCGCAGAATTCCTACGCTACAAACGAGAGCTGGCGTGCAACTGGCCAGATGTGACGCAGACACTCGACGAAAGATACAACAAATAAACAACCTTATCCCAGCTAAGAAAATGCGTTTGGTTTATTTTCCCATCTTCCGTCGTGCGAGGGACATTTCGTGGTCCATAAAACAGTTGAAGTTTCAAGCAAGCGTCCCAGCAACGACTGCTCGCACTACGATCGTCTATTGTTTTAATTTGTCGCACAAGACGGCAACAGCCAATGGCTCAACAGAGACGCGACGGCTTTCAAACGGTTAACGGTTTAGAAGCGACTTTCGGAAAAGCAAAGGGTGCTCATCCTGTCTGTAACAAGCGGGGATACGACCCGTCGCATATTTCGGAACGCGAAATAATGGAACAATAATAAAAGCTGTAACGCAGGTTTAAATAAACAAGGCGAGCAATAGCTAAGAGAATGCATAATATATGTAACAGAGATGTATAAAATGAAAAACCAATTTTACACGAAACCATTAAAGTAATGCGAAATGTAAATAGAAGTACACGTCTGCTAGTATACAGGACAAGAGTATAATGTACTAAAATGATTCCAGAGAGAAATATTTATTGAAAAAAGATATATAAATGGTTATAAGGCAGGCCAGGAAGTCAATACACCTCATATCTACAGCTACGGCTTGTTTAACGACGCCGTCAGTTATCTCAGTCGATATTGCGCCTGGTGATAGTATGATTAGGCGCAAGGGACCATAAAATAGAGCGGATATGGAAGGAAGCGGCCTAACTTAAGGTAATAATTCAGAATTTGCTTTGAAGGGACTGAGGAAAACCAGTCATAAAATCGGTATCTGGGTCGATATTTGAAACCGGGACCCCCAGAACAGGACGCAGGAATGCTAAATGACGTAGATGACGTTCGATACAAGATACTGAAAAATTTTCCAAGTAAAATTATTAAATCTTAATTTGATTTTCTTTATTTCTTTTTTGTAGGATGATGCATAGCTGAGAAAATCTATTAAAATAGGTCGGAACTTTAAAATATAAAATTCTGCATCCCTCCTCATATCTTATTCACTTGAAGCACTTTAATATTTAAGAAACCAGTCCGTACCGCAAAGAAAACACTTCATCATTGCAAACACCAATTGGTTAATGCTGTCTAAGGAAACATTCGCTGTTTAAACTGAGAATCAAACTAAACCTACAAAATGTATCTATAACTAAGTGTAAGGTAAGTGGAACACATAGTTACCACTAAGTTCTAAAAGTTAGAGCAAACTTTATAACGCCCGTGTGTGTTTGCGTGCCTGTCACCAAGTTTCGAACTAAGAGACCCATTCTTACGTGCAACATTCCACTAGATGCCTCCACATCACTTCACATTTGTATTTCTTACAATCGATAATACCGACATGCGAACTTCTCAGGTGGAATTGACACTATCCCTGTTAATATAGGGTGATGTATGTATCTTGTGAAGAACGTGTAATTTTCATGAACGTCATTTGTTTGTATACCAACAACATGGCGACCTCCAGAGATCCATCAGCTTCCATTACACTGGGACACGTGATGAACCACTGAAGATAGCAATTTTGTGTGTAAACAGATCACAAACGCGTCTATCAGACACGTTGCGTTAAACATTTCTATGATTAAGAATTGCAAAAATTTCGTCGGTGGAAATTCTATTACAGACTAAGCGGCCAATAAGAAACAAACATTCATTCTGAAGTCTTCTGAGATGATACGCTGTGTATTTTGGTGTTACAAAAATGTTTCCTGCCTGAATTATCACGATGAAACGTCGGTCAACTCATATTTCAACGAGTCTTTTCACACTGTCGTGTCGACAGCAACATTTCAATGCGCGAAGCCATCATTAATAAAAGTGATGAAGTGATGGCAGAAAGCGAACAAACAGTGCAAAATATATGGTTTGACCAGTGACAGAACTTAATGGGTTACGCTGTCACCCACTTCTGAAACTTTACTGCTTTTCAAGTAGTTTTACGAGAAAAATATATCAGTTACTCAAACAGCGAGAAAAAGTTTTATATGTGTCAGAAGTAAATTCACAATGTCTGTGAACTTTTTCCCCGGGTCTAGAACCATAGATAGAAACGGTTCAAGTTATATTTTGTTTGTTTGTATGTATACATAACATGCATATAAGCAGAGACAGTAACCATGCCAAATTATGTCAAATCTAAAAGTTCTTGACGATGATTGATAATATATATTGACTAGACGATGGATAATATCCAAGAAGATTTTTATTCAAATGCCAAATTATGGTTCCCTTCGACAAACGAATCAGAGCGAAACTTAATGACTCGCTAAATTCGGTCACTTTTGACATTGGTCCGTTTACGTGAACAGACGCTGACCACAAAACACACCGCTACAGTTCCCAAGTGTACGAATAACTGAGTGGTTGAGGCGAACAGAGCCTCAAAGTACTTTGGACCTTTGTGCCGCTCCAATTAAAGCGTTCGTCTTCTCCTTCCACGAGATGAAAGGTAACGCCGTGGGGCGTGGTCTGTTACACTGTCAAAGAACGTCGTAATAGCCTAACCTTCCTTCCAAACACATTACATGGCAATGTGAACGCAACTCCGACAGTCTTCAAATACCATATACAGGGTGAGTAAAAATTAAAGGTAAAATTTAAAAGGCTTATAACTTTTTATTGAAGTCACATAATGACACAAGAATCGCTCCTTAACAGTTGTCCAGCATCCAGGTTATGTTCGTACGTGTTCGACGCGGCTTCCGCGAATATATGATACATATTCCATATCAATACAACTTCGTAACGTATCTTCAAGACACTCATTTACGCATCGCAGTTCCCGTAATAACTGCAGCAGAGGAGGGACACAAACTCTGTTCTTGACGCAGCCCCAGAAATGAAAATTAAGGGGTGTGATCGAACGAACCGGGGTTTCAGTAAAAGTGACCGTAGAATTAAAGTGGATGATAATCTTATGTGGTAAAAATCATGTAATGAGTGCATAGAGGTCATTGATGAACACATGTAAAAGAACTCAAGACATTTTATGTAGTCTTTCGTAAGTACAGCGGTTAACTATATGTACCCCATGATTTAACATTCACTAACTCCGTATTTTTCATATACAGTGTATTAATAGGTTTCCTGTGGTTATCAGAGTAAACAGCGATTATTTTCACAAACAGCGTTGACCAATTTATCAACTGATCGTTGTCACAGAGACGCATTGTTTTCTGTGAGGTAGGAACTGAATTTCCAAATAGTATTTACATGAACTTATGTCATCAATACAGGGATCCTTCAGTAATGAGATCTAAGACGCTATATTTACACGTGATATCTGAGGACAAAATTTCGTAAGAAGCAAATGTAACTGCTACATCAAAACACACATTTGTAAGGATACGAAGCCGTCCAGACACTGTGCGCTCTAAACTGAAGGAAATCTTCCATCCTTCTTCTTGTGTACACACGTCACGATTTCCGAACCTCAAAAATGGCGATGGGAAACGAAGAATTGGAGCACGTGTGAGCCCATCGTATGGGCACTAACTCAGCTAGCGACCGACCACCCTGTCCGATTTCAAAAAAACAGACGAATACCGGAAAAGTAAACAAAGTTTACGTAGGCAGGTAGGTTCGAAAAAGGAAACCTGTCAGACATGTTGAATTATCCAATATCTCACAGGGACGGAATGTTTCGGAAATTGCACTTCACGCTGGCTGTTGTGTTGTGTCGCGTCGTAACGCGGGCAGGAAGGAAGGAATAAAGAAACGAAATGCGAACAAGATGTGCTTCAGGAGCAGGAAACAAGAAAAAAAAATCCTTTGGCAATTTACGAGCCGTGATATACGGTGCAACGAGAGGACTTCTTAGCCTCAAAAGGAGATTTACTTCCAATCCGTGCGTTACACTCGCAAAATTCCCGATAAGTCCGCCTTCTACGATCGGCGTAACCCCTGGATGTCTTTGAAAATTAATTACGGACCAGGTGCCCAAATGTGTCATCAGAATTTGAAATGATGACTAATTTCTAATGACTAATTCTACGCTGACTGCCTCGTTTACGCACGATTCGAAAACAAGCACAGTACACAACGAAATGAAAAGGTGCTTATGCACGGAAGGAGTTTTAAGCGCCTCCCTGGGACTGGAGAATATTACGGAAACCGCGTGTGAGATTTAAGGTTCTCACGGCGACGAATATGAAGATGACAGTGGCGAGGTTTAGAAGTGTAACAACAATCGATTGAGGAGGGGTAGGGACTTCTTCTTATTCGGGAGGTCGTGTTCAAATCTCAGCCCGGAGGCCGGGTATCCTGACCAGAATTTTTTATAATTTCCCTCAGTCCCTCCAGGAAAACTCCGGGATACTAACTTAAATTACACCACGACTAATTCCACGTCATTTCCAAATCATTAATCATCTTATCATCCGACAATATACAGTGTGAGCTACTGAGCGCCGTTAAATAAAAAACGGACAACGAATATCCAAGCATTTGTGTGGAGTGACTGAGAAAAATCTTGAATTATTGAAATAAAGCTGTGATCTTGTGAATATCTAATCATCTACCTGCAGAACAGAAGTACTACCCGTTCATCCACTGACAGGAATGAGGTGAGGTGAAACTAGAAAGTATTTTAAAGTCTGACCCATGACAATAAGGGCAATGGACGAGTAGAAACACGAGACCTCCGCCCAGGTCGACCATAAACCCGGACCTTCGTGATGAGAAGCCAGCGACTAACCATCCGAGATACGGCACGGTTGGCCAGCCAGCTAAGTAACTAACCTACCGTTACGCTCTAAACTAACAGCTCACAGAAGCTTCTCCTAATGGGAAAAGAGCCCGTTAATTACGAAACTTCCAATCAGCACTCTTATTCCGGTTCCACTGCAAAATCGGAGAACGGACTGGCGACAAAGCTGAATTAAAGCGTTCCGCCTCTCTGAGTTTTACGTGAATATTTGGAGCAATATAAAACATGCTGACATTTTCCAGCAGACTACAACCACCAGAGTTTTGTGAAGGCGTCACGACGCCAGATCCTGCTTTTAAGCATACGCCACTAAAATGTAATGACGCGATATTAAAGTCCGGAAATAAAAAAGCCTCGTAATGGCGGTTTCATGAAATGTTCCGAAACAATTTCCCCGTTTCTGAATTCACTGCTTTATGAGCGACCTAGTAATTTACTGTGGTCCTGCAGCTGCATGGAAGACAGTGGAAGGGCGAGTGTCTGAAGAACGAGCATGTTTCTGTTAAAGACGAAAATATGAAACGAGATTGAAAAAGTTAAATACACAATAGTTTTAAAATGGTTTCTCTCATTTTTTCCATCCAAGTCTCGAATGTGCATTCCACACACATAAAATAACTCAAAACGAAGTGTTACAGGGAAGCAGTACGGACGTTTTATCTCGCATATAAAGAGCTAGAATCTTATTAAAGCCATTATCTAGCGGAACGGGCAGGAACTATAGATGTGGCACTGTTACACTACACGAGACTTGAAGCTCTCACGACGGTAGATATAAATACGTCTAGTGAAATGTGGCAGAAATTTACATGTGTTTCAGAGATACCTTCCGACTACTCTCTGCCTTAGAGACGTGGTTAAACTTCTACAAGACTTCACACAGCGTAACAACCGAGAAAAGTCATCTTCATATCTTATAATTCTGGACGCTACGGATAAAACATCAGCAGTTGATACAGCATTTATAGTAATGCCACTAGAATCCACTGTTCTACTGTCGGAATCGTCAGATTCAACGCAGTTCCTACGTCTGCGTACACGGCGGAGTTGGAGCGCGGACAACAGCTGATGTAGGTTACCGAGTTGTACGGTTTCCGACGCGCTGAAATAAAATCTCGATAAACACATGAACGTAACTCAGTCTGAGATGGGGATGGGTCAATACAACTCTCGCAAGCTTACGTGACCACACGATCGTGAAAGCAGCTGATGCAGCACAGATAGACCTGAGAACACCTAGAGCGATAAGACAAGGCGGCCAACACGAAACATTACGTTCACAAAACGGGCTGCAGAGTTCAGATAAAGCGTTTTGTCGCAATATGTACGTCGTTAAATAAGAGTTAATACTCTTAGCTGTGGATGCAGCAAACATTAATTTACAGGCGGTTCATTTTAACGTATTCTGACGTGAGGTAAAAAAAACGGAATCTTATCAACAGAAGGTAAACTACTAAAGAAATAAACCTATTTTTTGGTACAAAATTCCGTGCAACAACAAAGACGTGTGTGATTTACATAATTAATTTGTGTTTTAAACCTCAAAACAGATAACTCCTGTACCCAGACGCGAAACGCCGTGCTCTGACGAAACTTCTCTAGCACAGATGTTGCGCGGGTTGCCTAAACGGTAGTGATTCAGAGCTTTAAAAAAAACAATTTTTGACTTCTTTGGAACATGCAAAAGCAACGAAATTCTGGTACAGCAATTAAGCAATAATACGAAGTCGGACTTACAGTATATCAACAAGAGTAAGGTACACGAAGTGCCTTAAAGAAGACGCAAGTTAAAGATGTTTCAGACCGTAAGATCACGCAATTTTAAGTGTCCGGTGATTAATCCCACCTTCATTTCGGAAATAGGTAGGAGAACCTGATGAAAACCACGAAAGCTTTGTCAGGACCGTGAGTCGAAGCCTGAACCCTGGCGCGCAGGGTGTTAATTACTGCAGTGCGACGTTCAGTGGCATTACCTAGAAGGGTGGAGTGACTGGTCATAAATACTCTCCGGTTCCATTATCCGCGGGCGAGGAACGAGGAAGTCGCCTGAAACTTTAACGACGAAACATTATCCTGTGGCCAATTGTGAAGGGGTGAGAAAGGCGCGGAAGTAGACCACGCATCCCGAGTTCGACACCAGATGAGACCTAATAGGTTAACTCTTACACTGTCATAAACGAGATAACTCGTTCTGGTTTACAAATCCTATATCAGTACGTGACTGCTGTGCGAATAATTTGAACGCAAGGCGCCGCTACCGACCCTAAACTATGTATGACATTGTCTAGAACAAGAATAAGACGGGGTGACGCGTCGGTCGAAGTGTAATATTGAACGCAACGAGAAGAGAGAAAAAGAAAATTAAGATTTTAAAAAATCATGAGGTTTGGGCGTTAGGGCGGGAGCATTACTTACGAAAACAAGCGGATGCCAGATGCAGATTAATATCTTATGAACACAACAGCGCGGAGGTTGTCTTAAAAAGTTTAACTACCACAACGGAAGCAAGAAGTACGCTCAGCTCGTCAACAAATTCCCCGATCTTCATGCACCCAAAAGGCTCATTACCGCGACCACCAGAGCCCGCCACCGGTCCAATCCACACCCCATTCACCCTATTTCCTTTAATATCTATTTTATTGTCCTCCCATCTACGCCTAGGTTTTTCAAGTGGTCTCTTCCCTTCAGGCTACTGAACGAAAATTTTGCATGTATTTCTCATCTCCCTGTGCGTGCTACATGTCCCGCCATCATCCCAATAATATTTGGTGAAAAGTCAAAATTATGAAGCTCCTCATTTTGTAATTTTCTCCAGCATCCTGTCCCTTCATCCCTCTCAGGTCAAAATACTCCCCTCGGCACCCCGCTCACAGACACCCTCAGTCTGCGTTCTTCGCCTAACACGAAATATCGTGTATAAAAAGTTTATAGTCGCTTACCTGGTCGAGAAACTCACAGTTTTATAGGTCTCGGATGTTCATTACCGTGTCCACAAAATCCCGATTCAACCCAATTTTAATATCATCCTACCACCTGCTTCCAGGATTACTCCCAAACGTTTGTATCTACCTGTAAGTTAATATGACGTCACAAACCAGACGACGATCGATGACATATAAGCCGCCGTGAGAAAATCAGACCTCATCCCTTTTAATATTATTTCCTCAAACATACGAAACACTGAAACAGAAGTTGCATATCTCATGAAGGACTCGAGTTTAATCTCCGTCGCTCGCGCGCACTGTATGACAGAGACCTCAGTTTCCAGAATGAAAGAACTTCTAAAACTTCTTGACGATGGTAAAGAGTCAATTGAATAAAAATTTTCTTTGGTATTATCCATCGTCTAGTAAATATAAAACGTAAAACGACGTTTCGGAACGGAGATAGGGATTAGCTCTATCTAGTGGGCCCAACTGTGTAGGAACCTGAAGACGGAGATAGAGTCCCATCTCCGAAACGTCGTTTTACGTTTTATATTTACTAGACGATGGATAATATCCAAGAAAATTTTTATTCAATTGAAAGAACTTCTGTTGGAACCTCGTGTAAAGCAGGCTTTCATGTTAGATCGACATGAATATACATCAAATCCGTTCTACTTCTGATGTAGGAGCCAAATAACAAACTTAGTCTAAATCACCAAAGCATTTCTGAAAATAAAAACAGAGGACACACACACAGGACCTCCAAATAACTTAATCCTTCGTGAAAATGCCGCAAAACAATGGTCATGACTCCCTAAAAATGTGTCGTCAGTGTTCCAAGGGGGCCACCTACTTTTGTGGGGGGCATACCGGAACATACAGTAACACCACGGCCAAAACAATTATGCCCTCGAGGTATGACAGGGCGAGAAAGGTTTAAAACGCCAGACCTAGTTACCATGGCAACGGCATGTTACACTGGCACGACCATCTGCGTCCTTGGGGGGGGGGTGTAAGATGCGTTTAAGAAGGGTACATTCGCTAGTTCGTGTACTTACATGCAGAAATACGTGAAAGGATACAGCCTGAGAGAGCCAGTCTTGGTTCCGACAGCCAGCAGGTGTTGCACTGGATCAAAAGCTATAGCAGTCGGCTGGAACGGGAACCCATGTCGGAAAGTCTGTAAAAAAAAAAAGAACAGCAAGGTTAATTCGGGTCCAGAGCCAGGTCTCAATTACAAAGTCCCGTGGATTACTTTTACGTCTGAATCAGAGCCAATATCACGCACAGTATCTGCAAATTAACCAAAACGTATAAAAGCAAACTAATTCTCGCTTATTAGACTTTAAACAGAAAACGTATCCATTAAATAAATTCTTCTCTTTACTATACGTCCGCGTAATTTATCCCGGCGTATGAAAGAATTGTGTTGGAGGAATGACACAATGCGCGTGCTATCATCGCCCTTATGATAGAGGCAGAAAGCACAGTCGAAACGTCAGTGACTTTCTACCAGGTTACACGACGCCATCACCCAAGAAGGCAGTCATCTTCATAAGAACCCGAAATCTCATCCAGCATCTCGAACATTTGAAGATAATATCTGAATATGAGTCTTTACGTTTCTTTGTGATTCTTCAACAGACTGGACGTTCGAAAAAGACGTAAGATTTTCAATCGTTACATTTGAAACGGGCCAATGACGCTGTGAATACATTATCCGCCCTGATAAGAACGTAGACAAGCCTCTTCGTTGCCGCAGAATCCGATGTGAAAGGAAGCTGAACAGAGAAACAGGTTACGTATATATGACAGGAATGTAGGACATATCTGATGACGTCAAAGCACGAGGACGCTGTAAATACGTCAGCGTAACTGTGTCGGCTCGCTCTCTGCGCTGACAGCTGACACGATCTGTCACCCACATACAAAGTACGCTATCTAACAAACTTATTCCTTGATCTGTTCGTATTTGCTCAGGTGATCGAGAAGATCCCAGCTGCAAACCGAAGGATCATCACTGGACCCCATACAAAGTCAACTGGATCTGGTACACATCTTCAGATTATACTTATCAAAGACTCATTTTAATGCTGGTCCATGTCGTTCCTTTCCTTGGCGTTTTCAAATATAAACTGTGTGCGTGCTACATGTCTGTCCCATCACGTCTCGTTCGGACCGATTTCGTAAGTCAAAGGTCAAGCTGAAGAGACGCCCTGCGAACAATTTTTGTTTGAAGATGACTGTCCTCTGGGATGCTGCGAAGTGTGGTTTGATAGAAGTCTTACTCCGTTTCTACTCGCTTCTCTTCTCCTACTTAAAAATCTCTTATTTTTCTTCGCTTTAAAATTTTCCCCTCCCCTTCTATTCTGTCTCTTCTTTCCGTCTTCCCCTCATTCTTCTGCTCACAGTTATCAACAATTTTGCGTTCAGGTAAAGAAAAGGTAAATCCACACAACAAAATCTTCCTCGTGATTCCGCAGATAAAACACGGGAAAGAAAAACCATTTTCCCCACCGCACGTGCAATATAATAACACAGCGGATGCAAGGAGTCACACCCTCAACGCAGTCCGCCACGCAAACGTTCGTTCGTCTTCGCTCGATAGGGTTTCAGGACAGCGTCTGCAGTGTGGCCACGTAGGGCAACTCCGTCGGGTCACGTGGGAGCAGTAATATCTTTATGAAGTTCGTCTATACAGGGTGTTTGAAAAACAGTATATTCCCATATTGCCTGCTACTCAATCGCTTCAAAACGTGTTCATTGGCAATACATAAATGTTGTTATAATTAACCTACACACAATTTACATAACTGTAGAATCTGAGTACGAAGATGGCTGTCTTCTGGATTGTAACGACCTGTAGTCTGACAGAAGTTTAACGACGTTTCATCGCCCTGATGATGGTCGCAGCATGGTCCTCCGAAACGTATGAGTTTAAAGCCATACAGTGATGAACACGAAAAATAATTCTGGGTAAACCGTGTACAGATTATTATCATGCTATTCCATAATTTAAAAGGGAACACGTTTTGTAGGCAGTAAAAGTTTTGTCCCTGATGATGGCCGAGGTCAGCCGAAACATGTCGGGAACAAAATAGAGTTCAAGACACACATTTATATTTTGATGGTTCGTTCAGATGACGTCGTTAATGGCGTGACCAAATGACAATGTCCGGAGAAACGTCTTTTAAAATTCCACATACAAGTAAATGTTTTAAATGAGCCGGTCCGTTACGCGCGCAACCAAGGTGGCCATGACTGAAAAATGGAACAGTAGACACACGAATAAATACGTCACTCAGCCAAATTCGCCTGGGTAACGAAGTGCCCGCTGAAACAACCTGTAGCCAGGCCCGTCAGCAGGAAATGATCTTCAGTGACTGGAGGACATAACCTATTTAGCGTGAAATGACATCTAATCGATCCCGTTTGCATACAGACACGTCACTTTGTGTCAACTCGGGCTACAATCAGGCCGTTTAAACCTAGAATAATTACATTGCCGGTGATCTGCGACATCTAACGAAGTTTCAATACGAAGCCAACGGCAATTCCAAGAAGAACACGAAGAAGTTGGCGGAGAATTATCGGTAAGTAAGTCAACTTCCTTTCTTCTGATAATTCCTCCCTCTCTTCGCCTTTTTATCCAATCTCATTCTCCTTTGTGTTGTTCAACCTCTCACCCTTTCACATTATTTTCCCATAAAATCTTTTCTTATTCTCAAAAACTTTCTAGGTCCTTTTGCCTAAATAGTAACCAACAAAACCCAAATCAAAAAGTTTCTTTGTAAAACTGACAACCATTAATTCGGTATTTAGCTAAAATCAACATCTGAATTAGTGTACTGAGGAAAATAACGAAAATCTTACTCATGATATCCAGCCTCCCGGCCGAGAATCGAACACGGGACCTTCCGTATACGAAGCAAGAATGCCATAACTCAGCGGCGAATTTCGGGTTCGGTGCACCCCTCAATTTGCTACGAACTGTACGAAAATTAAAAAATATATATATTTATACACGAGTTTTAGGGGCTGCAAACACCCCCCCCCCCCCAATATCAGCCCAAAGGCTACTTCTGCTATGCGCACATTTCATATCTGTATCACAGAACAAAGACACCGCTAATGTTTTAAATGGTAATACAAAGCATTATGCAACAAAATTTATTGTTCCCACTTACAGCGATACTATAATAGAAATCTGCGTTGTTTATTTTCTTTGTAATTCGATATTAACTGTCGCAGCGAGTAACAAAACACAAACGCTGTCCAATGCCGGGGCAGAAGCGGTATTGATTTAGAGTCATCGAATGACAGTCTACGGAGGGAGATAATAAATATCATCAGCTCGGACAGTCTCCTTTCTAATGCGGTCCCTTTCTTCCACTACGAAAAACACAGACATACGGAGCTCTCGTTTGTTAATTTAAACCCGCGTTCATAACACACGCAAATCCACGGAGGACAATGAAATCCCCTTGCAATTACAAAGACAACCTTACTTTGCAGCGTATTATCTCAGTAACCACGGCAAACACACCAAATTCATACACAGAACTTTACTTTAACACACACTGCCGTACTCGGGTGTGTTTTGCGTGGTATGAAGGATAATCTTAAAAGCTGTTCCCTTAATGAAGTTTTCCTGTACTACACTGTACAACAACGATCATCTTACGTACAATATCACAACATCTGGTGTGCAGGAACTGCCCCCTAGGTAATTACACACGATCACCTAAATTCGGTATAATAATTACATTTCAAAACAAAAAAGGTAAAGCTATCCCACTATACGCCATGTAGGCGCTTGGGGGGAGAGATAGTATAGCTCCTAATCATTCCTAACCTCGGCACTAGATGGCGTGAGTGGTAGGCGTCACGCCCCGGGTAAAGGACCCCGGTACCCATCGGATACGACGCTGGGTGGGCCCCTGGCACGATCTGAGAACGGCTTGCTTCTAACGAGATGAACCACATGCCACGTACATTATTTACACGTTTCTCTACGTGACGTATCGATCTATTTTCCATGCACATCCATCTGCTTCCACACGCAGTCTACCTCAGCGGCACGCAACGCCTCGGACCCCTTCAAATCCTGAAACCATGGGATCACATCACGTTCTGGGGCGTCAGACTGAGCTGGCACTGGCGGGGAAATGGACCCCGATCAATCGGCGGGCCCTCCATCTTCAGAAGCTCAAATCTTGTCAAGAAAATCCCAGTTTGACACCAAGAAATTTGTTACCGTTTCATACAAAGATCCGCCCGTCCTTGTAAAATATCCTGACCCAGTAGAACGCAGTCAACAAACCAATAAGGTATTTCTCTAAACCCAATTTTAATACGCCCCCCTCAGGTCCCCCCCTCAAATAGTCACTTCCTCGGTATTTTCTAGCTGAAGACATAAATAATTTATCGTGTGATGCTCTTCGACATGTCCAAATTAATTCCACGATTAAAACTAACTGAGAACCATGGTCCAGATGCATAACCACGCTCCCTTACACGGGGATAAATGGGAAATCGTCAACGAGGTCTTCAGCTGCATCCTCAGCTCCGCTTACAGACGAGCAGAGACCGAGCCGACCGTCGCCGTGCGGGAGGCAACCCTCCTGCTTTCAACGCGCCACGTATCGTGACACAGAGAACAACACACAACAGTCTTATCTCAGGTTTCCACAGGTCCTCAAACTGCGACAGCGCTGCCTATTCAAACAGACAACGAGCTCTGCGTTCCATGATAACATTCACTGATATTTTTCTGTCATTATTAACGTTGCACGTAGAGGAGTTCTTCCTCAGAAGCCAGTCAAGAAATTCCTCACACGACAGAAACCAAAGGTTCACCGCCGTTTCCATAACAGCCCGCCACCGGTCCCTATCTAGAGCCAGATAAATCCAATCCACCCTAATGATGAGGATTAATTTTAATATCCCACCTTAGCCTGCGCCATCAGACTGATATCCCCTCTTTAGACTTTCAAACAAACAAAAATTGTGTACGTATCTCTCATCTTTCCCCTGCGAGCTGCGTGTCGAACCCATCGCATACCTCATTTGTTATCGCCCACAAATATTTTAACTCTGCCACATTTTAGAAGGATCTGTTACCAACCTTCACATGAATCCGTTGACAAACACTAAAACAACCAAATAAAAAGCACAAATACTTGAAGCCAAGCGGTAACTATATGTACCATATACTTTAAAAGTCCATGAGTCTGCAACTTGCATTCAGGTTTCGTCTATTTTTAAATGTAAACAGAGATTATTTTCTTAAACAGCGTTAACAAACTGATCACTGTAATGGTGAAGAGTTGTGTTCTCTTCGCGGTATGGACTGGATCTTTAAATATTATTTAAATGAGCCTCGTCTTCACAGAGTTTAACAACTGAAACCAACACAAATAATCTTTCAAAACCTGGTCCCAATTCAACAACACACACAGTATATTCCAGGTCAGGATCAGTCGGTCAACACACAGGGGGAATCGAGCTGTTCATTACAAGCAAAACCTAAACCCACAAACGAATATAACATGTGGGCGAAATGCGATGTTATTAAACATCAAAGCAGATGGTACACATAATTATCACTGCTCTATAAAACTACGTTCAGAAAATAAAGCGGGTTATTTAGTGATAAAATTAAATGTAATATCAAGAAGAACAATGCAAGTGGAAAATTGCGGAACTGGAATGGACGTCGTATGAAAAGTAATTAGTAACAAAGGAGTTGGGCGGGGGGAGGGATTGTAAGAAAAAGTGGATAAAAATGTTCCACCAAGACTTCTTAAATATCACTGAACCAAACAGCGCCATAAAGACGCAAAGGTCTTGCACCACGTTGCAGTCATATTTCCTAGAAACAAAAGTGCGAGGAGAAACCTTTTCATGACTCTGGCAGGAAACTGAGCTGCGAGGGTTTCTGACGGCACGCCGACAGCGTAGTAGCTCTTAATCTGCTAGAAGTTTGTTTCAACTTCTAAGGCCACGACGGTAGACCTTCCTTGAATTTCTTTATACTTTCGCTGGTCAAGGAGATTTCTCCCTTCACAGAGACCGATTATTAAAAAAATTAAGGGACTAATCTGTGGGCCCTGAAATTAATCCGCAGTTCACATCCTGTAAGAGCAAAAATGTCCGCGGCAGCTTCAAATGGTCGAAACATCTCTAGTCAATTCGGAGCAGAATTCAGGTGAAAATGAAACAGATGGTTAATTGCAAAGCATAGAATATTCTTAATAGTTAAAAAGGCCGTGATATTTTATACACTGCATAAAGCATAACCGCAACAGTAAAATTGTTACTATTTCCGAGATATTTTTCATCTTACTCTTGAGAATGCGATAAACAGTGAGCGGAACGCCGTTTGCATTCGGCAACTTCTCCGCCGCGCGTGTAAAGCGGGTTAGACTAAACGATCTGAACAGGCGCTTCAAATTCTTTCACAAACAGCTTTCAGTGATCATGTAACTATGATTTATGTACGTTACATGAAGAGGCGGATAGTTTATAATTTGGAAACTAAAAATCTGTTCCACGTAGTGCACCTTTGTATAGGCTAGTAAGAACGTTGGGCGTTAAATAAAAACTGGGTGCAACTCTAGGCCTAAACCGAAATACACGGACAACTGACTGACAAATATTTTGAAAATGTGGCAAAGTTCAGATATTTGGGATCCAAAGTAACAAACTGAAATGTTAATCATGACGAAATTTAAACCAGATTAAATTCGGGAGATGGTATTTAGAATATTTCATAGCTTCGTGTACTATAAAAAAAACTAAACCACACAAAAATATTGATAGATGGCTTTGTTCTTCAAGGCTGTTGCGCCGTTTTATTCTGGTAGAAGTTTACCGACGTTTCGGAGGTTCTCGCTGCCTCCATCATCAGGGCGATGAGTACCAGAATACACGGCGCAACAACCCAGAAGACAGTCGCCATCTTCAGACTCACCGCCGTGAAAACCTGAGTTCCTACGCACAAAAATATTATTTCAAGCCTCGTTTCATGTGAGCACGAAATTTTTCTCACTCGTCGTCACGAAAAATGACAGATTCAAATGTCTCAGACAAAAGTAAGGAGAAATTGGTGTGGATCTGGGACATATGAAGAAAATAAGTAATGGAAGTAACAGACAATTTCGACACTCATGACCCATACCTAAAGGTTCTATTATTGAATTAAAACGGATTAAATGACAAGAGACATAAGGAAATTTTGATTTTATGATTAAACTATACTAGTTAGAATCTCTACCATTAAAACTTGTAATCCTTCGGAACACTGAGATTAAAAATGTCAACGGACAGTGCTTCAACTCTCATATTCTTTGAAAAGATACTGAAAATAACTGAATTTTCCTTGTGGCAAGTTACCGTAAGACGTCAATTATATTTTTCGTTTTAATTGGAAAATATCTTTCTTAGAATTTCATCAAGTTCAGACGTATTTTGGCTTGTGGAAGACACGGATAATTGAATTCGACTCAGTACAAGAAATTGAAAATAACTTCTCTGTGCCCCAACACTAGAAGAAACTCTCGGTTTATTTGATCCCAGGGGCAGTAATTAAGACTTTCATCTTCGTAAAGTGAAACATCTGAACTTCCAATCGACTTGCTATTAAAGAAGAACGTATCTCGCATGACGCCACGAGAGACAGACGAGAGAACAGAACGAAAATATAGATTTAAATTAAACCTAGACACAGAAAATACACTAGATGGTTCGTAAACTGTGTAACGACAGTGACTCAAACACACAGGTTACTTGGCGTAAAGCGTGATTACGGAGCACAGTTCGCCTTCAGAAGCTAATAGTTACTAAGCTGGTAAAGAAATTCCCGTCTCTTACAGAACCCAAAAGTTCATTAACGCGTTAAACAGAACCCTGAGACAGGTAGATTCGCATATTCTACCTCCCGATTATCCATTTTAATATTATCCTCATCTACAAGATCTCTGAATATTTCAGATTTATCGATTATTGTGTGGTAAGTTCATGGACGGGATCTGTGCTTCAACTACTGATACTCCATTCGGGCAAGATGTTTCGTTCCTTGCAGAATCAAAACAACTTAAGTCACAACGTAACCTAACCAATGGCCCGTATTTTGGGCTCCTTCTACTCACTTCACACCTCACAATCTACTTCGTTAACCATTTTCGTGTCGGTTTTTATTTAAAGACACACGCTGTTAAAATATTTCCACAGCGACGAATAGATTCTATAGTTAAAATTCATTACAGTAAACAGACGTAGATCAAGCATGATATCAACCACACAGATACATCGAGACCACAAATATAAGTTTTTATAAACGATATATCTCGAGCGAAACATGTGTTCTGCAAATCCAGCCCATCATGTTTCTTAATTTAACCACGATAAACATCTGAGTTTTCTCGCTCTGTGTTCGTGTTTTGTCATCGACGCACGCATTCCAACACGAAAGTGCGTGTGTGTTCGTCCCCGGTGACGTGACGAGCTCTCGGCAGGCGCCAGCTAGACCAACCCGCTCCACAATAATCACTCGTATTCATCTGTTGGCCTCGCACTAAAAGCAACGGACAGACAGACTGCAGGATCCCCTGGGCTCTCATTTTGTTTCAGCTGATCGCATTTCACTGTGAGAGGATCACGTATTTCAGACAACACAACTTCCACACATAACGACCATCTATTTTCTTCGCCACGTGCATTTCGATGTAAGATACAAACACGACGTGGTGTGGACGCCATTCATCTGTCCGATTCAAGATGGGCCTCAAATGCAAGTTCTTCTGAACACGGAATGAATCTTAGGGCTCGAAAGAAGACATGAGATTTCTTTACCAGCTGAGAAACTAAAAATTTCTCAAGGACTGTCATCCAATGCTATAAAGTAATTTTAATGTTTCATCACTAACAAAGGATAGCAGGAAATAGACGATGTAATCTTCACCTGATATTGTTACTTGTTTAAGGTGATTAAGTGATACAGCATCATAATATTAAAATGAATCATTAAAAAAGCAGAAGGTAGTAGACTGGATTCACCTGGCTCTGGACAGGGACCGCTGAGACGATTTTGTGAACACGGTGATGAGCCTTCGGATTGAATAAAAGACGAGAAATGTATGATCTGAGGTTCTGTATTCTGGGTAAATTTTATTTTATAACTAAGGCAAAGCATTTAAAGTGTAAAAGGAGTTAAATAAGCGCATGTTACATTTCGAATGACGTATTACGGAACACAGAACTAGATTTAGGAAGTTCGTAGGAAACGAACGTCTTGTTGTGAGAGCCGGGAGTCTGAAAAATTGATGACGTGTCAATAAACCTGCCGACAAGTAGACGAAACGGAAAACTTTACGTCTTGCACCGCAAAGTGGCTGTCCGCAGAGCAACAGTCTCTCTCTCTCTCTCACGACCCAAGTGCGTAATTAATTAACCTCCGGGATTGTCACTCACTGTGAACGTAGAACACAAAGTACATCGAATCCTCGCGAAAAGAATAGAAATTAATTAAGTGAGCGAGTAAGGATCTTACAGGATAAAGAAAAATTCGTGATTCATACAATTATTACTACAACGATGGTGAAAATGGTGGTCAGACACGTAACTCTGATTAACAAAGAAATGCATACAACATTTTTGGTACGGAAACTTCCTGGTAAGCGGTCATCTTCATCTGGGAGTCCCCCAAACACTGAACGATGCTAATGAATATATAGATAACGCTGAAGGTAACGTACGGATTCTCAAGGTCATTTCTGTATCTTCTTCAGTCTCCTGAATGGATTAGGATTTATGGCTTTGTTGCAAATCTGAATGAATTTTCGAAACTATGAATCCGTTTAGACAGCTGGGTGGGGGATCGGCCTATCACAAGGTCTCCATCTACAAAGGGTACAACACAGAAAAATGCGGACCTCAAGTAAGGTTCGAACCCACGATCCCCGTGTAAGCCGTGGGCAGGACCGACGCCTCAGACCGAACACGCGTTTTGACCGGCTCGCTTTATAATTACCCTGCGATGTCCTGTTACAACAGAATTAAAACTGCGGTATCGGAAGCTTCCTCACAATAAGCACGGGACTCAAAAATGAACATCCGCGGGACAAGAGGAAATCGATCACTGCAGGTAACTGAATAAAGCAATTACCTTCAGGTAATATTATATTAAGCCAATAGAACTATTTTAAAAATAACAAATCACTGGCAGAGAAAATATAATTACAACGTCCATATGTGTGTCAGTTCTAGGACCCGAGGTACCGTGTTGATATATCCAGCGAAGTAAAAAAATATATCTTTTACGTGACAGCGTTTCATAAAACTTTAGTTTGCCTTTTTTGAATGAAATCAAAAAGCCTCTCCTTGCCTAAATGTCGAAATGAAATTTAAGCAGGACTTTTTTTTTCCACAAACGACGCTCCATCTACCGAGTCATAGCAGTATTACATCTGTTCTGGAGAAAAATGCTTCCAAGTGATTCCAGAAGAACGAGTCGTAGCCAATTTTTTTTTCTACCCGTTAATTTCTTGCTTGCAGCAGATTCAGAATTTCTAGTAAACTTACGAAGAAGTGAGATTCAATTAAGAAAAGTTTCAGACCTGCTATTGAATTTCATACGCCTGAACTTTTAAGTAGGGGAACAGGACACAAATTCACGTATCGTAAAAAAAAAACCCATCGCTTCTTGAATACACTGCAGTAAAATTATAATTAGAATCTGAGGTTTCCACGGCGGTAAGTACGAAAACGGCTGTCTCCCGGGTTGCAGCACCATGTAGTCTGGTAGTAGTTTACCGAAGATTCGGAGGTCCTTGCTGCCTCCATCATCAGTACGATGAGACGTTGGTCAACTTCTACTAGACTACACGGCAATAATAATAATAATAATAATAATAATAACTGCGACGGTGGCCAGTGAACACGAAAATTAGCACAGAGTTTAATTTCAGAAAAAAAATACAGCAATGAAAATGAAAATTGTTCCACTTGGAAAAGCTTCGAGGCAGAATAACGCGGCCGATGAACATGGATGCAGGTTTCGGACGGAAAGACTAAACCCACAGCATAATCGCTATTTAGTCACTGGTGCGTGCCTTTGACGTCATCGTGGGTATACAAAACAACGTGCAATCGGGTCGATATCTCGTGCGCCTGCGAGGCATGTAGAGTTAACCCGCAAAGTGATAGTGGCGGGTGTGTTGCCTAACTGGCACGGTGCTCTGCGTTCGTCAATATGCTACGTCGCCTCCAAGTGTGGATGAGCTGAACCCCTGCAAAAGTACAAAGAGAAAACCACGCGTCGCTCTAATACTTCAGTTTAGAAAGGTACGGGATCAACGTTTCGGAAGTGCTTAATACCTCCATCATCACGGAGGCAGAAGGCAAATTCTCATACACCGGCAAACTTCTACCAGACTACAAGGCCAAAAAAACCCATAAGACACCCATCTTCATACTCGCCGCCACGAGAACCTAAAATCTCACTTCAGAAACAAAAGACATAGCATGTTAACATCGAGCGCGTTTCGTATTTGTTGAATGTCAGAGAATCAAAATCCTGGGCTCAAATCAAGTACTCACTTCCATACGTCAGGATTTGGACCATAATTCAGAAACTCTCTCCACTTCAAATTAAGCTTTCATATACTGGATTAAGCAAACGAGGGATAAATACATTAATTTTACGATAAAACCTACAGAAAATCACTCGGGAGACCGATAAATTGATAACAGAAATACCAAAATAAATCTTGTTGGAACAAGACTGTTCCATGACAACGCATAACGACCGGTTTCGGCAGCTCTATCGTAAGACGGTTAGTGATGTAGCTGTCTGGATAATTATCACATAGCCACCTACTTCATTTTAAGGTAACTAATTATTTACCTAGTTCATCAGTCAGCTAATTGGTTACAGACTTACTACTTTTTTCAGGTTAGCCACTGACGAAAAAACATCCCAGATCCCCCCCCCCAAATCAACGCCGTCTGATAATGAAGTTGTACCCCTAATTATTACGTAACTCGGAAAAGCACCGATAACAAAGCATCGTACAACATGGTGAACGGTGTGATGGTGGTAAGTGAACAGCTAATTACATACCGATTATTGGTTTAGCTGTGAGATGACATGGTGAAACATGCCAGGCTTGGTTGTCATGGTAACCAGAGCATCATCACAACCAAATTGCCCCCAAGAGGGTTATGCAGGCTGGCGTGAATAATCCACATTTTCATATTATCCTTTGCTTCTCCAAAGCAACACCGTAAAATTAAACACACAGGGGAATGCGTACAATGGACAGAGAACGTTGTCTGAAACAAGAGATGCGAGGTGAATAAACCTTTCACATGATACAGAGGAGTTTAACATATTAAATTATTATACTTGCAAGTCAATTATCAATTATCGTAATCAAATTGTAAAAACTACTATATAATATTTACTGTTTACAATCAACAACGTATAATTAAAGTATTCTCTTCGTTGGCCCGATATGTTTCGGCGTTATATAGGTCACCTTCAGGGGTTTTATGCCTGCGTAAGGTACTAAACGTTTGCACAACTAATCGCAATTTACAAATTACATCATCGGTTTCCAAATAAAATCACTGACACCAGAAAAACTAAAACACACGTTACTGGAAACTAATTACTTTGCAATTTTTTTTTTATAAATTCACAATTCAAGTAAAAATAACGCGAAACCGGAAAACTACATCGTGCTGAATACAACGCCGTGCCTCGTCGACAACTTCTCCTGCAGGGCTGTGTGGCGGGTCGGCTTTTACAGGCGTCACAATCCTATTAGTCTGAGGAAACCCTTTTGACAACGGGAACAAAATTGTGAGGGTCAGGAGATTCGAGGAAGGCGGAAATATGAAAGAGAAAACAAAGGCAAAGAATTAAATGAAAGAAAAACAGAAATATGACGATCGATTGAAGAACCGTCTAAAACAAAAGTTACTATCGACTGTGGTTTTCGGTGTTGCAACGCCTTGTAGTCTTGTTTCACCTCCCTCTATAACCCTAAGTATGGACACGGTACGTGCCCCCAAAAAACAACAAGACTAGACGGAGTCATCATTCAGATTACCATAGCAAATTTTCATCGCCTTGAGAAACCTAAATATCGAAAAGTTGCAACTTTTAAGTGAGCTCAGTGAGATAACCAGGGTTCGATCCTCGGGAGAGACAGAATTTCTCTTATATCCTGTGTGTGTCTAGACCGACTCTGGAGCCTATCCAATGGGTAACGGGGATCATTTCGCTTGGAGTGAAATATGGCCGGGGAGTGACACTGGCCACTCGCTCCCATCTTGTGCACAAGTCAAAAACTAAATTCACCTCTCCCCCCAAGCGCCTCGACGGCGTGTAGCGGGACAAATCTACTTTTTAACTTCACCGCTTTTAGGTTCAAAGAACACCATGACTTCTTATTAGTGTCCTGGGGCGGAAAGCGATAAGGACATACGAACTCAACAGTTGTTCGACGACCCGCTGTGTGCTCGTCGGTGCCTTTCACGGGACGGGCCATCTGGAATGTATCTGGGTTGTTCCAGTTGACACATCATTCTACTGCATCTGATTATCGAGCTATTTCCACATTCGGCCAAGCCTCTCGCATGCTGTTCTAATCCAGCTTGGTGGTGGGAGGGGGGGGGGTGTCTGCATGTGAATCGGCCATTTTCATGTGTTGCGTCTTTTGACGATAACGGGTCCTGACTGAGATTAGCCGATCTATCCGAGGAGGCACACGCAGACCGTGCAGGATAAGAGAAGAGGTGAAATAAGACTGGAACAACAAGAAATATGGAAAAAGCAAAGGAGATAAAAATGAAGACATAGAGCAACATGGCAAAGGACATAACAAGGAAGGAAAGCATTCGAACATGCAGATAAAGAACGCTGAAACGAATAGAGAAAGAAAAGAAAAAGTAGTAGAATAAAAACACGACGACAAAGAAAGGATATCAGGAAAATAAGAATAAAAATACGAAGCAGAAAAAGGAGGACGAAAGTGATATTAAGAAGAGGATATAACGTGGCGAGGAACGAGTGTGACCGATAATAAGTTAATTTTACTATCGCTTCAGGTTAAAAGACGCATGAACAATAATTAGCCCTTATCAGAGCTAATTAAAGTTATCCAGCCTTTTAATGCAACAAGCTTCCTGCAGCAGGACGGCTTATCAAGCGCCCTTGACACTGCCAGTCCAATAAATAAACACGACCACTGCTTGGATTCTAGTGGTCTCGGTCCCCGTCTAGCGCGCCTTACAGCAGGCCTCCTTTCTCATCCTTACCCATTAACTCGTACGCTCACACCCTGAAAATGCGTCAATACTGATGCGAAATATACAACCACGGCTTCCTTTCATATCCTTTACAATTCATCACGTCCAATCATCCTGTCAAAAGACGCTGTTAGTCGATAACCTACACTTAAATAAATCAAGAATTAATTAAGGCTTTTTGCCTGTTATAACAGGAGAATCGCTTTGACCTTGGCAGTGTGGATGTGTGATCCAGTACCTTAACGCCCTGATTCAATACTATATTTCCATCTTAGTCTTGTTTTTCCCAAGTTGTGTTTCCTTCGAAGTTCTGGGACCAAAATTTTATACGGGAATTTCGAGAGTGAGAGAGGGAATAAGAGGAGCCCAAAAAGAGAAACGCAAATGAAGACACAAAGCGAGCGCGAGAAGTTTCATCTGCTTTATACCCGGGTTTTCGGTGTTGCTTCTCGCTCGACGGCGAATTTCACGGCAGACGCGTCTGAGCGCGGATAAACCGGCGCAAAGCCACCACAGAGGAAGGAAGTCTCGTTTTTTCGATTACTTCCGTGGGTAAACCTTTATTGCAAGCAATTTCCGCCCATGAAGGCCGGCAGAATATTGAAAATTCAGAGGAAAGAACTTTTCTTTGTGAACAAAGCCAAGGAGCGTTATCAGCAAAAGTGGCACACGTGATTTATGATTCTCCAACGTCGTGGTTAGTGGAGGGGTCTGTCTGGAAAAAAAAGTCCTGTTTCATCACTAAATTTTAAAAAAAGACCTCTGAATTACCAACTGGTGGTCTCTAAAACATGTTCATAAAATCTTATATTACAATTTCATGTCGGAGGGAAATGTGTAAGGGAACAACTTTAATAATATTAATAAGTACGGTATTTTATAAATTTTAGTATGTAAGATTTGAGGTTTTCACAGCGGTGAGTATGAAGATTTCTGTCTTCTGGGTTGTTGCGCTGTGAAGTCTGGTCGATGTTAACCAACGTTTCAGAGGTCATACTGCCTCCGTCATCAGGGCGATGGTGAGTATGAAGATTTTTGTCTTCTGGGTTGTTGCGCTGTGAAGTCTGGTCGATGTTAACCAACGTTTCAGAGGTCATACTGCCTCCGTCATCAGGGCGATGAGTATGAAGATTTCTGTCTTCTGGGTTGTTGCGCTGTGAAGTCTGGTCGATGTTAACCAACGTTTCAGAGGTCATACTGCCTCCGTCATCAGGGCGATGAGTATGAAGATTTCTGTCTTCTGGGTTGTTGCGCTGTGAAGTCTGGTAGATGTTAACCAACGTTTCAGAGGTCATACTGCCTCCGTCATCAGGGCGATGGTGAGTATGAAGATTTCTGTCTTCTGGGTTGTTGCGCTGTGAAGTCTGGTCGATGTTAACCAACGTTTCAGAGGTCATACTGCCTCCGTCATCAGGGCGATGAGTATGAAGATTTTTGTCTTCTGGGTTGTTGCGCTGTGAAGTCTGGTCGATGTTAACCAACGTTTCAGAGGTCATACTGCCTCCGTCATCAGGGCGATGAGTATGAAGATTTCTGTCTTCTGGGTTGTTGCGCTGTGAAGTCTGGTAGATGTTAACCAACGTTTCAGAGGTCATACTGCCTCCGTCATCAGGGCGATGGTGAGTATGAAGATTTCTGTCTTCTGGGTTGTTGCGCTGTGAAGTCTGGTCGATGTTAACCAACGTTTCAGAGGTCATACTGCCTCCGTCATCAGGGCGATGATGAGTATGAAGATTTCTGTCTTCTGGGTTGTTGCGCTGTGTAGTCTGGTAGATGTTAACCAACGTTTCAGAGGTCATACTGCCTCCGTCATCAGGGCGATGAGTATGAAGATTTCTGTCTTCTGGGTTGTTGCGCTGTGTAGTCTGGTCGATGTTAACCAACGTTTCAGAGGTCATACTGCCTCCGTCATCAGGGCGATGATGAGTATGAAGATTTCTGTCTTCTGGGTTGTTGCGCTGTGTAGTCTGGTAGATGTTAACCAACGTTTCAGAGGTCATACTGCCTCCGTCATCAGGGCGATGAGTATGAAGATTTCTGTCTTCTGGGTTGTTGCGCTGTGTAGTCTGGTAGATGTTAACCAACGTTTCAGAGGTCATACTGCCTCCGTCATCAGGACGATGAATATTCGCAACAACCCAGGAGACAGAAATCTTAAAATTTTAGTATCTTGTTTCCGTATTTGACCCAGCTTTCGTGTTCTACATATTACAAAAACGTCTTATCCTGTGATTATTTTTTCTCGGGGTTCAACACTTTCCTCGGAAAGTAAACCGCCACGAGCCGCGGTAGCTCATTCAGCGTAGGTTCGATCCCCGACGGGGGCAGAGGACTTTTCCTCCAGCCTCTGCGTCCAGACCTGCTCCTCTAAGGCCTCCTATCCAATGCGTACCGGGGTCCTTTCCCGGGGCGTGATGTTGACCACTCACCCCCATCTAGTGCCGAGGTAAAGAATGAGTAGGAGCTATACCGCCTCTCCCCCCAAGCGCCTACATGGCGTATACCGGGTTAGCCTTGCTTTTATCCTTTCCGCCATAGCTCGTTATTTTGATCAGTCACTTTTCTCATCTTTCCTTCCGCACTGTTAAATAAATTATATTACTTGAACATTATTTATTCATTTATTTTATGGCTGCGAAGAGCTAACATTTTGCACGTCTCATGGAACACACTTAACTTGCATTAATCTTCTCCTGCTTTCTCTGCACATCACACGGTTACATGTCACGTGACATGACGTTGATGTAATTAATCCCATTTACGTATTTATTTTATTAAGTATACGACAATGCTCACGCACGAAGTACCATAAATTTAGGTTTTACTTTGACTGCAGAAATTTCAATAAAAGCTGTAAGAACTGTAAAGGAAAACCGAACAATACCGATTACACTCACTTCTTGGGAAGTCAATGTAATTAATATTTAAAAAATTCGGATCCTTGGCCCGAGAAAGAGCACTTAATCACCGTTAAAAGATCAGTTGGTTAATTTATAGTGAACGAATCGCTGTTAATCCCGAAAAACAAATCTATTAAGGTAATTTTCATGTTTAATTCAAAGTTACAGGCCATTGAAGCAGGTTGTACACATAATTATCGCTTTAATACAGCGTCTCCCCAACATTTTTTCCGTGGAGGATCCCCCAAAATAATTTTTCATTTCCCGAAAAACTCCTACGTATGAAAACTTTTACAGGCCAGAATAAAGTTAATAGCAGGGGAGCACAACTGAATGACTGCTAAATTACTGTCACGAGATTTTATCTGTAAAGAGATGATACACATATAAAAGTCAGTGTACATTGTAAAAGAAAATTATGCATTTTTCGAGTCTTCTTCTATGTATTTTTACTCCAGTATTGCCAATTGTCGGACAGAAATTCCGGCGATATTTCGAGGGATATTTGGAAATTTCGCGGTATTTTAAAATTTGTTTATTCCACGATTTCTAGCGGAACCCAGCTTGAGAAACACTGCTCTAACACATGTTACGAAGTTGTGTAGTGCATCTTCACCGATTTTGCTCCAACGCAAGGAATCATACTGGTGTCCTGGTAACGTGTAAGCAAACGAAGGCTATGAATGAAGAAGTTCTCAGCCGATTGGCGTGAATTTATCCCCCGACTCATGACAAGTCGCGGAAGACATGGCCGACGACGCTGTTAACCGAACTAACAAGAAGCAGAGATGCCGTAACCATGTGATCTTTGGTACTGGGGTTGGCAAAATACAGCACTGATGGAGGGGGTTCTCAGTATTTTAAGATGTTCGCATTCGCCCATTCTTATAGATAAGGGTTACATATTTTTTTTATACTTCAATGTTGTTGAGATTTTAAATTCGCGATTTGACGGCGGGTCACCGTGTTACAAAGGACGACATTAAACTTACCGAAATGCATGGAAATTCTATTACTAACTCAGTACACTATCACAAACACAAAATGTGTCACCACCTGTAGAAATATTACGTCTTGTTCATCGGAATAAACGCCACAATAACTTAATTTGTATTTGTCGGCTTAATATATTTACTATATTGACAGTGGCAAATAAATCAGTGAGGTTGAATCAGCTATGAGCCTGCCATATATAATCCTCATAAATAACTCCATTTGAACTTCATATGAAAAAAAATATATAACGTCGGTGAGGAAGCCCTCGAAGGAGGTGGAATATCGAATTTAGATTACGCTATCTAGTGGCGTTTTCGAAAGCATTCGCCTTTGTATGATATCGGAATTCGATATATATAAAAGTGTCTAAAGAAAGCAAAGAGTGGAGGGGGGGTCTGCCACGAACAGTTTGTCACTGACAACATCAGGTGAATGGGGAACATCAAATTGAGCTTTCGGGAGCATCCAACCTTCAGAAATTTCCGTATGAAATTTGATACATTGAATAATATGATTCAGACAGCTAAAATGCGTTTTCTGAGATCAGTTTACACTCGGAGACCTCAGATGGAGTGACTATTATCGTTGTTATCTTTATTATTATCCCATCTATTCGCCACTTTACAGGTGCAACCGCCCTTCTCACTCTGGTTGCCACGGGATCAAGCCCAGTAGCGTGCCCGGTTACAGCTTGATATAACTTCGGATAACGCGGAAGGATATAAGGAATAATAATTGATGTAGGATTCTGTCGGAAAGCAAGAGTCTCCGACTCTCAGGGAATATACGGGGACTGTGATAGTTGGAGCGGCCGTGCGCCAAGGACATGAAATCTGTGGGGATGATCAACTGCAGACCACACCGAAGTCACCTTTTATTTCCTTTCGAGACACTTTTGTACAATAAGTTATTCTGATTGTAGGGCAGCGCGATGATTCGGCTGTTGTATTTATAATTGTAAGAATCAAGCAGAAACTGTCTGCTTGCCTTGAAGAACCGAACTTTTTGAGAGCGAGTACCAACGCAATCTCGCTTTTTATATTCCCGCAACGCAACTGTTCTTGAATTTTGAATTGAATATGACAATCCGATTCGTCCCCCAAAAAGTCACTTATGACGTCAGAAACCTGCCGAACAGCCACATTCAAATTCCATTGGTCCGAGTCGTAGTGAAGCAGCGGTTATCTGGCAATCGTCACTCTACACCTACGAGGGCGCCTCAGACCAACGGTCACTAGACAGAATGTCGGGGGGAAGAGACTTTCACACGCCAGGAAGGCGCCACTCTCTTTCCCAATGTGATACATTGGACAAAGCCAAAATTTAATAAAATAACTCAAATTTTGATGAAGTGAGGTGTACCAAGTATCATCTAATCACAACTCCTTCGTTTATATAAACCAGATTAATATGCCAAAGCCTGGTTTACCCCTCATCTCAAGTTTCAGTCCGTTCGGGAATTGAACCACGGACCCGGACTGGCACATAGGGTATTTACTTCTATGTACCCGAGACAAACTTTGCCCCTGAGGTACACAGTGCAACAGCTATTTCCGAAATACATTTTGTTTTTAATGTGTTGCATTTATTATATAGTTTTATCGTGAGGGATGACTGTATATTTTACGACAGCGTTTTCGAATGATGTATGAAGATCCTAAAATGGCAGTTTTCTGGAGTTCCCTGATGTCGTGTTCGCCCGGAATGTTGGCCAAATATTTTCTGAGTGACCTGGAGACAGTTCCAGTTGCTCCTATAATTATTGGGATTATTTTTGTTTTCATTTTCCACATTCTCTGTATTTCAAGATCTTCTCCGGTTCCTTCTTAATTACATTCCTGTCAATCGATATTGCTATATCAATTAAGAGACAATTTCCATTTTTGTTTCGGATTATAATATCTGGTTTATTATTTCGAATGGTTCTATCTGTTTATCATTATTGTTGTTGTTGTCTCTGCTGTTATTAAACATTTGCAAACATTTATGTCTTATATTTTGTTTTATAAATTTCAGAAGCAGGCAGTCATCATTTTATAATTATATCCGAAACAACATGAAATCTCACCTAAATTTGTTTTTCCATCGAGTCACAATTTTCAGGAAAATGTTGCGATCATTTTCCACATTTGTAACTCACGCAGACCCAGCGAAATTAACATTTGCTCTCTCCCTCCCTCTCTCTACCCACATAATAGTGCACAGGTGTTGTCAGTCTTGTGTCGGCCGTGCAACGCGTGGGATGCAGTAATTACATTTATTTGAATAAAGTTGAATAAACGACCTTGTATTTGGGGAATGAAAATGGCGTTCTTTTCGTTTAAACTGGAAATGAAATATATTAGAAAATTTACTGTATCAATGTTAAATATACGTCATCAGTAGATATTCAGCGTTACTTGTCCATTAAACATAGGCTCAAAGAAGGATGTGACGAAATACTTTGTGAAAACTTCACATATAAATACCAAGATAAAATTCGAATTCGTAATTAAGTATTAACTTGAAAAAAATAAGTTCCCTTATTTGTGGTATATTTAACGAAGCTGTTAATAAATAGCTCGATCGTAACTCGGTTCCCACCGTTGCACTAACGTGTTCCAACAATGGCCTCAATACATACTGCCACGCAACTTTGTTTCAATTATTGCAACAATTAGTACTCTTTGCTCACGCTAGAGCGCGAAAAACATCTAAAATAAACGTCGAGATCGAGTGGATGGCAATTCTACTTTGTATTCGGGGTGTCCCGGCCCGGACACCAGCCAATCTGCATGACAGTTTCCTCAGTCCCTCCAGGCAAGTGCCGGGATAGTGCATCCAAAAGTTGGCAGCGGCCGCTTCCTTCCATATCCTTTCCAATTCAAATTTGTATTTCCTATTAATCGATGTTATATGGTCTGAGCAACTGACAGAGTCGATAATTAAACCGCAAATAAACAAAATCGATTATTCATTCAACAATGTATCGATTCAATGTTCACCCCCTCCCCCTTCCCCATGGCATACTTCTAACGGAATAAAGAGCACAAATTGTTAATCGCAGTTCAAATTCTCATTAACATTTAAATGAGTAAGGCAGGGGCGTGCCGCTTTAGCTGTCCGTATATGCTCACAATACATATTACGTTTTCCTTCATTACGGATGTCGTAATATTTCGCAGCGTTAAATTAATGCCAAGTGTTGTCAGATGGGATAAAGTTATGATAACAACTACTACATTTCATTGTTTGTCAAACTGTAACAGCACAGTCATCTCTGCCATTCTTTTCGGGCGACAAAATATGACGATCATTTTGTAACATTCACTACCTTGAATTCACAACTTGTAGACGTGACTTAGTGAAGCAAATGCGACTCGATGAAAAACATTGAGCAATACCACAACGCGAAGATGCCAACATTAGTTGTAGCAATTTCCGTATTCTTAAAATCGAAACTCGATTTATAAAATATACCACACAATTATATTTATATTTATTACACATTAACTTCCCTTATAGATACTTCTATGAACTACCGCATTAGCAAAACATGGCGCCATTTTAACATTAGCCATACCTTTGCCACTTGGAAGTTGTCAGGCTTTAGACTTTCCACTATTTCCTGGTCAACCCTTGCCTGCTGAGCAACAGAAGACCGAAATCCATCCAATACACCCTTGAAGGTGAACTTCTTCATTTCGTAAACACAGAAACACCGATCTCCATTTAATTAACGCAGCTTCATAGCCCGCGATGCCCCGTCACCACATTCCACGATACAAAACTCGTCTGCTACGGCCGCAAATATGACTGCAGCAAGGAGTTGTGGGTAATCACAGGAAGTTGGAAGAATTATTATGCAGCCGTCACTGGAAATGTCAGACGGAATTAATTTACTTCTTATATATTTACACTGCAATATAATGTTCATAATGGTAACATATAATAAACTAAATTCCCTGTAAAACCACATTATGCAATTTTAAGCTCGATTTCACTTCCGTATACATTACCTTCAGCATTGCGGCTTTCACTGGCAGATCAATACAAACCAACTCCCTGTGCTAATATCAGCTGTTTTGTCCCAGGTAGATGCATGGTGTACGTGTGCTTGCGTGGGAGTGTGTTGGTTATGTACAAACAGAAAAATTGAAAGATAATTTATAGCTGGAACGTTCTCACTTCCAAACATGTTTCAAAATATTTGCATTAAAAGCTTCCAAGCAGTATCTTCTGTCACATTATATCGACATGTCTTTAAAAATAAAGGAACAAGGCTGAGGTTAGCAATTCTAATTTTATTTGCATTGTTTACCTAAACTGTTGGTATTTTGTTTTCTGTAACCTTAAACCCACATGAATTCAAAATATAACATAGTTCCAGTTATGTCAACTCGTTCTTTACATGCAGGCAAATACAGAATAACTGGCCTCAAAATAAATAGACATGAACTACTACTCTTCCTTCCAGAAGATAAAACTACCCTGTCATGACCTGTTAAATAAATAAATGTTTACATATATGATTCACTTTGACTGTATACACTATTTGCATATTTTCTTAAGTATTTGGAACTCATCTGTACTGAATGTTCCCGATGATGAAGTAATCGCTTGTGAAGCTAGATACCTTCTGAAGAAATTGTGTAGGAACACACATACACCAGCACTAGTCTCAGCTTTCTCAACACCTGTAAAGAACTTCACCTTCCATGGCATCTGAAAGCAGTTAAGCCTTCCTGGGTGATCAGCTGTATGAGAATGGAGTTGTCCAGCATTTTGAAGACTACCTCTCCCTTCATCGTCCAGGTTGATGTGACACTACCACCGCATGCATATCTATACCCACAGCTGGTTGTCAGAGCTTGCAGACAAGGACTCAGAGTGCCAGCTGTGGGTATAAATACATTTGCATTCATGCCATCAGACCACGACACCATTCTCATGTGCCTCATCGCCCAAGAAGACTTCATTACTTTCTCAGCACGTAGCTCAAAACACAGCAGCTTCTAATAATCAAAAGGCATTTTAAATTTTCCTTTCAGCTCATGATAATCAATAATTAAATTTTCTTTCTGGGGCATTTCTGTAAGGCTTGAGGAGATTTTCTGTTAGAGCAAAAGATATGGGCCTAGTTTCTTTGTGGAAATAACCTCATGTTTTCCAAAGGAATTATTAATCAGCCTTTTCCTTATCTTGTTTTGTTTGTAGGCACATAGGAGCCGCGATTCTGAGCTCTGGTATGGCAGCGTACGCAGCCACAAAATATAAAGCAGAAATGGCCAAGGCTGAGATTGATACCGTGAACTTTATGGCTGCACCCATTACTGATATTAAAAAATTGTCACAGAATCCAAATGACATGAAAACAAAAATGGAACTCCTGATAATGAAAATGCAGGTGATATTCTAAGTTCAAATTTGATTATGCTCTTAGATAGTCCTTAAATGCTTATTTTTATGTTTGTATAATACATTAAAAAACCAAACATTACAGCCTAGTAGTTAACAATCATACTTCATGTTCAGAAGCTCCCAGGCTCTTCATCTGCTTGGAAACTTTTTCTTTACAGAAATTACCTCTCAATACATGTGCATGGAATCTGCAACAAAAATGTCTGTATCAGTATATCAGTGATAAGCATGTAGAGATGCTTAAATTAACTAAGAAGCAAACAAAGCTAACGACTGTACAGTGGCCAGTCAGAAAATATCAGTAATTAATATGTTCCTTCCTGTAGGCTGAAGTTTGCCATGCCTTAGAAGCTGAGGAGGATGAAGGGACCACGTTCCACGTTGACCGCTGGGAGCGCCCCGAAGGCGGAGGTGGAATCACTTGTGTAATTCAAGATGGTCGTACTTTTGAGAAAGCAGGAGTGAACATTTCAGTAGTTCAGGGACACTTGCCTCCCGCTGCAGTGCAACAGATGAGAGCTAGGTCCTTGCACTTAAACTGAATATTCTTATTCAGTGATTTAAGAGTTTTAACATTTGCATTAACAAAGAGTGAGAAGTCTCTTAATCTGTTACTGAAATTATATCATACCGAGCATGTGGTTAGCATTTCTGCTACAATGTGGATTTGAATCTCACCCCAAAGATCAACCTACAGCTGCTGAAGTTTCTCATAATTTTCTGCAGTCCTCCCCTGCTTGTGCTCGGATAGTACCTTAAAAAGAAGAACTATGTCACGTATAATCGTACTGATATTCAACACTTCATAACCATATCAGTTAATAAAGCATTTATAATGTAACATCAGTGTCTGTACGTTAACTACTTTTCTTAATTTTTTTAATTTCTTAAAATTCTTCTGGTATGCTCATAATCTACTGTCATTACAGGGGTAAAATCCTTCAAGAGGGTCCACTGCCATTCTTTGCCGCTGGCATAAGTTCGGTAATACACCCACGAAACCCCATGGTTCCTACCGTCCATTTTAATTACCGTTACTTCGAAGTAAAAAATGCAGATGGTTCTGTGCAGGTACGTGAATTTTAAATGCTAATATAACTAACGTAGGTTTATCATTGAGATTTGAGGTTTTCATGACAGTGGAGATTTTGATGTTGTTCTTCGGGGTGCTGACACCATGTGGACTTGTAGGCAGCTACCAGACACCCTAGAATTTTTTATCAATTCTGGATAACCCTGACAAATAATCCAGTAAATGAATAAAGCCTTTGGTTTTTTTGTTTCAGTGGTGGTTTGGAGGGGGAACAGACCTGACCCCCTACTACTTGGATGAAGACGATTCCAAATATTTCCATCTCACACTGAAGGAAGCGTGTGATAAACATGACAAAACATATTATCCAAAGTTTAAGGCCTGGTGTGATGATTACTTCCATGTAAAGCACAGAGGTATTACGCAGATTAACCACAGAAATATGATACATTTTTTATTGATTAACGCTAGCAACTCTGATGTTGCCTGCTGTAATTAAATTTCTTTCTCCACCCCAGGTGAAAGGAGAGGGATTGGAGGCATCTTTTTTGATGACCTGGACACCCCATCACAAGAGAAGACGTTCAACTTTGTGAGAACGTGCGCTGAATCGGTCATTCCCTCGTACATTCCATTGGGTCAGTTGCTTTTACCTTACTGGCTCTGGGGTTTGATTCCTAGCACGGGAAGGGACTTTTCTCTTTCCCACTGCATCCAGACTGGCTGTAGAGCCCCCCATGACTCGTGTCAAATAGTTCATGGGGACAGCTACGCTGAGGGTGAAGCAGGCGAAGAACTGAACACTTAACTAACCTTCACTTAGTTTTCAGGTCTACAATGTATGGATGTTTCCCTCCAAACCCCATATACATCTTAGTAGCGTAATGCTAAGCACAGAAGCGGCATCGCCTTTAACAAAGCGAACCCTAAAATACTTCATCGTAATTCTTTTTCAGTTCAAAAGCACAAGGATGATCCATATGGCTACAGTGAACGGCAGTGGCAGTTGTTGCGCAGGGGTCGATACGTAGAATTTAACCTGATATACGACAGAGGCACTAAGTTCGGCCTTTACACTCCTGGAGCGAGATACGAGAGTATTCTTATGTCCCTCCCTCTTACCGCTGTAAGTTACCAGACAATGTTAGATACTTCATTGATGCTTTGCTCAGTGGTCTAGTTACGTAACAGTATAGTTCATATTCTGGTTCTTTTCTGTATGAAAATAGTTACATAGAATCCCTGCATCGTCATTACTGCCAGGATAAGATGAGAAATATCTTTAATTATTTATGATTTGTGCACCACAGCTTACATGTGGTCTGCTCTCGTGGGCCATGTACTGTTTCATTTTCAATTATTTTCAGAAATGGGAGTACATGCATATGCCGAGTCCTCATTCAAAAGAATGGAAACTTCTGGAAGTCCTAAAGAATCCAAGAGATTGGCTGGGAACTGGAAATGCTACAAAATAGCTCTTAATTTAAGTAAAGTATTTTGTAAATTGGATAAAGGTTGTATTAACGGGATCTAGAGTTCTATTTTTTTTTATTAAATTTATATATTTTTTTAACTTTCTGTGATCTGTAATGTAATAGCCCATGATGCAGTCAGGAGAAACTCGGATGTCCGGTGCTGACAGGATTATATTCCGATATTGAATCGGTGAGGTCAGCTCAAGTCAGATGATCAATGTTTGATTCCTGACAGAGGTAATTATCTGTCTCTTCACCATCATGTTGGTTCCATACAGCCCGTTATGAGGGGATACTGTGGACTTTATCCCACCAAAGTGTGAAACAGATCTCTTACCTCCATTTGACATTAAATAAATTAATTTCAACAAGATGGTATGCCTTAAAGACCATGTCTCTGTCTGGCACGGACCCTGGTCCACTGATGTAGAACTATTAGCTCTCTTCTTTGTAATTTTCCAGATTTTTATTCGTTCTATCTGAACATTAATTTTTCTGCAAAGTGTTCATTTAAGCAATACAATTTTACAATTTTTTTTAAAATAATTTACCTTCCATATCTCTTGTTGAAAGGAAAAACAACATTAGGGACTAGTTGCTTTTCTATGTATCTTCAAAATTTTGCCTATTTTTGGCTGTCACAGCTTCATTCTGTGAGGGAGATATGAGTATCAGAAGAGCTGAAAGTTCTGTGCAGTTTCTCTTTCAACGTCTTCTTCGGATAACATTCCTGCCTATTAAATGGAGAGAAATAGCAGTCTCGGAAGAACTATCGTCTTCGCTTTCTCCGAGCTTCATGCATTTAATACTTGCTTTAATAATAATGTGGAATTATTTTCTTTGCTCTCTATTTTAGATATGACTTTTTAAAAATTGTAGAATTCTGAATCTTCCATTCATATACGGTATCTCATCATGACAGGGGGGTTGAACAAAGAGTTACGTATGTGTATTATTTTGTACGATGAACTGAAAGCTGTAATGTCACTTGACTGGTTAAGTCTGTAGTGAAAGCAAGATACAAACACGTTCAATTGTTAATAAATGTTTGATTTCAATTATAAGTTACTCTACAGAAAGTCGTCTCTTTCATTACTTCCGTCTCTTCCCATCTAGCATTGCTTTAATGCAGGGGCAATGTTTCTCCCTCCCTGTTTATCCATTCCTCTTCATCCACAACCCATTTCTTCCATATATTTCCATCTTTTCTCATTTATCACTCTCATCTCACTAAATTATACTAATGTAGTAAAGAAGATGGTTATTTGAATTAGAATATATATACTACGATTTTGGAAGTGCGATTAAACGATAATATACATTAAATGTACAGGTGACCCAGAAAGCTCACCTAAAATTAATTTGCTAAATAATAATAATGATGACAAAATATCTACCAATTGTTCATACCAGGGATGTGAGTGCTGATCCTGAAATGATTATTGGTGGCTTTCTTCCGTGTGTAAGTGCGTATAACCGTGTTTGCCATTTTGGAAGGGCTCACTGAAACAGAATCTGTGTTAACTGGTTTTTCAATTATGAAGAACTTTGGTGGTGGGGGTGACCAGAAACAACTTGCGGAATGTTAGTGAATTTTCTTTTCGGTAAAGCTGCCGATACCGGTCTGCTATTTAGAAATATGAACGTTGCCGGACAGATGGCACATGTTTTTCGTAAGATATTACGTATTGACAACATTGGTCAGTATGAAATATGTCAACTTTAAATTGGTAAAGTGAAGCTAGTAAATAGAAGAAAGTAAAATGGATAGTTCGGTAGAACGTCGTATATCTGACTGTCTAACAGAGGCTTATGATTATTATTTCAAAGGAAGATACGATAAATGTGTAGATACTTTTCAGCTGTTACGTGAAGAATTAAATGCCACCAAATCATTACTAGAAGTATGCAGTATTGATAAATGCGTATTCAATTGCTTAATAGAGAATAATATATTGATTTCGAAAAGTGTGGTAGGTATAATTTATAACGTATTTTAGTATAATTACTGATGCAGTTCTGATACTTTTAAAAGTTCCAAAGTTTTCGGGAATCTCCGGTTTCAAATGTAAGCCCAAATATCATTTTCGTGGTTTTCACAAGTCCAAGCAGGTAAATGCCGGGTTGATACATTTACGTATCCTTTCCAGTTCATTATTCATGAACTAATATATCATTCACGATGTACTCTGTTTCATGACGTTTGTTCAAATTCTGTTGCTTAGTCATTCAGGTGGGACCTTAATGACTATGGAACATGGGATGACCTGATGCAGGATTTCTTAAGACTTCATCAACAAATAAAAAGCCTTCACAATATTCGCAGTGTCCCGCTGAAGTGCTATTTGAATGTGGTATATAACTCCCTGTACTGGGGCTGGCATCGTCCGAATGGTCTCCACCATGACAAAAGCCACACTGAAACATGCATGGAGATGGCAGTAAGCTGTTTCAAGACAGGTATGAAAAATGTTAACCAAGACATTTGTTCAGTTTTGAGTTACTTTTAATATTTGTGTCACTGTGAAATATATGCATAGCATAATAATCATGTAGTGATGACCTTTATGAATGGAACAATGAAGTCAGTTGTTTGGGGTCAGTAACCATTGTATGGGCAATAGATTGTTAAGGGTTGAGGGTGCTAGGATTACTTGTTTGCACATCCCAAATTCATTCATTCAGAGTAATGTGAATTTCATTTTCATATTGTGTATATATGGCTGGAATTGCATTCAGCATTTGAACAAAATGTTACTAAAATTAAGTAAGTTCTGGTTACCTTTGTCCAAGCTACATTTGTTGTGAAGTTATTCTCAGGATATTTAAATTGACACTGTACAGTAACACTTGTTAATGAATTATTAATTAATTATTACAGTGTTGGAAGTCTGCAATGATCCATGCCAAAGTTTGAGTTTTTGTAACACAGAAGACATTGTTTTATTTCTTATGAAGAGAGTTTCAAATAATCTAATTCAGGTTGGCGGAGAAGAATCCTTACAGTTGCTTGAAATCTGTATAATCATTATTTACATTCTGATTGAGCTGAAAGTGAAAAGAGAAATCATTATTGAGTGTACAAGCATCATTGCTTCTATTCTGAGTATGAGAAGCATTTTGGTGTCAAGTGTGCGCTTGGCTGTTAAAAATAAGAAAAAGGAAGCAGTAAGCAGTTTCAAATTTATACTCTATGAGGTGGATAGCGCAGTGGAAAAATGTGATGTTGAAACCGTGCTTGAAATATTGAAAGCTGCTTATTGCCTCTGTTTAATTCAGACTGAGCGATATGCAAAGTGCATTGAATGCCTGGAAACGTGTGAAGATACTGACGTAAAATTCCGGGCCGTAAAGAGTTACATCAAAGGTATGTACATTCAGATTTAGAGAGGAATAACCTACAACACTTACAAAGAGTAAATAGGCAGATCAAGTCCCACACCCGCAAAATGAACAACGGCAGAAAACATATTCTTTCATGGACAAACTTGGACAGCTAGATCCCACATTCTTATCATGGAGACCTGGGTTCAATCCCAGGTGATTTGTGGTGGCACTGGGGAAGGTTTCTCTCTGAGTTCTTCAGTTTTCTCTCACTTACCATTGCATTGCTCCATACACATCTTTCACTGCCCCATGATGTGTGCAGTAGCCCTGACCAAGCAACACGTTCTACGTTAGGGGCTTCGTAATGTCTTCTTAACCCCCACCTTGAACATGTGATGTTGCTAATACTGCACATGGCATGCCAAAGTTCAAGAAATTTCTAAGCCCATTAAAGATTCTAAAATCTAAAATAATTCAAAATTAAATATATGCAAAAACTATGTAAAAACTAAATAATCTTTTAATTTTAATACAATGCAAAAAATCGACTGTCCGTGAAAAAAAATCTGGCCATAAAAGGGATTAATTTATCTTCGGAAAGAACTCTTTAAAACTTTGTATATCTTCTTCTTTGTGATGTTAATGTTTATAATCAAGCTTTGCTAAACTTTGTAACAGTAAAAGCATAACTTTCCTTGCAGCTTATGCGTGCTACAACTGTAATGATACAGAAGCATGTCTGCTCAGTCTAGCTAAACTGGAGAAAATGCCACTCAGCAACCAGATGAAAGTCAGGGTTCATCTTTTGCACGGTTCTCTTCTTGCAAAGCAGGGAAGGCATTCAGAAGCTCTGCGAGAGTTTTTTAAGCCACTGTCAGTAGGACTTGAAGATAAGCAAGAGAAGAAGGACTTCTATCCCGTGACACTTTACCACATTTCTGAAGAATATGAGGCGATGTTTTGCTTGTACGAAGAGCATCGTTCCGACGCAATAACAGTGCAGTGTCGTGGAACGAGCTGTGGCAAACAATCTGAGCTGTTACATGCTTCCTTACGAGCTGATCACTTGGACTCACTTCGACATCTTGTTCAAGTTTGTATATTAGGACATGGATAACATATTTCTCTTTGGTATCCTTCATGTGTTATTTAACAATTTTGAGGCAAATGCAGATATGGAAATGAACTGGAACCTGTAAAGGGCAGCACATTTTGGAAATATCTGCTCTCATAAGAAAGATTCATAAAATTTAATTTGGTGGAAGGAAGGTTATAGAAAGATTAGGATTTCCGTAATTATTTATGGAACGCATCTACATTTGTCTTGAAATGAAAATAATAAAACAGCATTCAACAACTGAATGTTTATCTATGCATTTACTGTTGTAGGTGCTGAAAGACGGAGATGATGATGATAAATCTGCTGTTGACACTAATTCTTCATTTAGTTTTCAACTGAGGATTTTAAATATTCTGCATCCACAACCAGAAATTAATTTGTCCATAGCTTCGTACAAGCTGGCGACAGCACTTGCCACAGATGAGGTGACTATATGTTCCTGTCACGTTAACTTACAGGAATAAACCACACAGAATGTTGAAGGTTTTCATTTTGACAAAAATTTGGTTGCAATTTTCAGGGTGAATGTCATTGGGGGGGGGGGGGGGGGGGGGGGGGCACACAAAAGACCTTTCATAGACCTGGCAGTGGGAGTTAAATGCATGGTTGGATGATCAGAAGAGTGGGGTACTATGCTTCTGTGACAGCAAAAAAGTTAAAATGGTCTGTCATCAGAAATTATGAATTCAGGATGAGTCATGGTTGATGACGGAGGTAGTATATTCTTCCAAAACAATGGCTCATACCTGTAACTCCACATGAGGTCGCAACCCAGAACGACAAATCTATCACAAGTGGAAACTTTTCTCAGAATTTGAGGTTCTCACGGTGGTGAGTATGAAAGTAGCTGTGTTCTGGGCTGTAGCACTGTGTAGTCTGGATCTGGTAACTATTCCTTTACCCAATTTGTTCTGTAAGGAAGGCATATGAGACAACTGTGTCACAATAAATGACTACTTTCTTTGTTGCAGGACAGCAGTTCAGCAGGGAACCTCCTTTTGGAAATACTGTCGTCACAAGACTTGCATCCTATTCCGTCTCTGATCACACAGTTGCCTCATGCCAGTGTTATCCACCACACCGCTGCAGTCTTGCTGCTGAAAAGCAAAGATCTGGAACGGGCAGAACGCCTGTGCCGACAGGCTATCGGCTACCACTCCAGCAAGAGTTGCAGTCCGAGAGACATGGAACATTTTCTCCTCTGCCTGGAAGATGATCTGGTAGCTCTTATGCTGCTAGCCCAGGTGCATAAACTTAAAGGAGAAGAAATTAAAGAATCAGAAATCTTAGACAGGTAATGTGTATGAAAATGTTATATTGAGACATTGCGTATGATGTGACGGATATGCTAGTGCATAATTCCAGAAGATCAAGTCACGTGTAATCCCTATAGTTTATCACTCACTCTTTGGCGTCAGATGATATTCTCATACAAGTCATAATTATATCGGTGGTGCGATTATATTCTTACTTGTAGGAATTATCACACGAGATTATTACCTTCACCTCAGTCTGATAAATTGTTTCGTGGATCATTTATGAAATACACATCATCTAAGCAAGACACTTATTCACTTGAACCTCCTTCAATTCAAAGAAAGGTGTCATGCCTTGAATTTAAGAAAACCGACGACGACATTGCTCGGTAGAGTTCGGTGACTTTACGAAAGTCTTAAAACTTATTAGTCGTACCTAAGAAATGTATTCCATGTCTTTAGAAATGAACGTGGTTCACAGGTGTCTCAGGCTTATTCATAATTTCAAAAGGAACGAAGCTTCAGCGAAATACCCGACTGTACACGAGGATACTGAAAGTGTTGAAGCTTGCAAAACCAACATTACACAGCTACTAAATGGTTTGGAAGCTAAAGTACATCTTCAGAAGGCACAGAATTATCTACGGAGAGGCTCTTCGTTTCAGAATGATTCTTTCTTTGAATTCAAACAAGCTCTGCTCTGCAATTCAGGTTAGTACTTAAATAACTGTTTTACAATTTGCTGGATGGTTGGCCCATGATACATATGTTTGTTCACACTTCCTGCGGAGAATACATAATATGGAATTAAGACGATGTATAAGGAAATGCTAAGTTAACATTTCTCTATGGTACAATGAATCTAACCCTAGGCCGACAGGCTGGAAAATTGAACTTGGGATGCATTTAATGGGATTCAGTTGTACTTCGTCTTCTGCGGAAAATAAAGCAGTGTTTTGTTGTCCAGTGTTACAATATTCACAAAAATAAATTAACAATTTCTTTGTCTTCAGGTGATAAGGATGTGTTTTTTTCGTACAAACTCTTTCTGGAAGAAAATCATCAGTATCACAAGCAAGACAAATCGCTGCCACCGAATCGCTGTCTCGATCTTCATGTTGAAAACTACGACAGTCTTGCACTAAATCACTTATTGCAGTCAAAAACATCTGAGGACAGTGACGTTGATATGTTTCTAGAGCCATAAGTGCTGTTGCCATTTTGTCACTTAATACAGTTTGTTTTTATGTCACGTGCTATCAACTGTTTTGTAAAAATATATCAATATTAGACTATTAAATCCTATATTTATACAGCTGAAGGGCTACTTGATTTGCAGTAAAATGTACAATTTGTTATACACTTACTGAATCCCTCTGCTACACCCGCCATTTCTCAATCTGTGACCATTTTCTTCAATATTATTATCCTAACAAACTATCTTTCATCAAAGGCCACCCAAGCGTCCCTACCTTACGACCATGAGTATGATAATGTGCTACTGCTTGAGGTGCAGTGACAGAGGAGTATGGAGCAATGGTGGAATGACGATTATTGAAGGAAAACCGAACAGCTTGGAGTAAATCCTGCTCCAATGCCACTTCGTCCACCACAAATTTCACTTGCCGTCATCTGGGACCGACCCCAAGTCTGCTGTGAAAAGCCAGCATCTAGACGCCTGAGCTGTGGCATAACAAAATTCTTAACTTATTCACGTCAATGACCACATTTTCATCTCGGTCACCATTATATCAGAATATTATCATTGATGTGGGAAATATTTTTGACTTTGTAATTGCTGGAAAATTGTATACGCTTCTAAGGATGGGCATATTTTCTGTTTTTACTACCTGTTTCTACCGCTCATTTTCCTTTCCGGCCTAAATCAATGGAACTTGTGGTAATCAAATGAAAAATGTTTGCAGCAGTATATTTTTTTAAAAATAAAATGGCAAATATAAAGGAATCAATAAGCCATTGTAGACAGCCAATAAGGGGTGCAGATGGCATATACAATTAACAAACTTTATCTTATATTGCGTAAAAGGTGAACTGCCAGGTCTTCATCTTCCTGCAACGTAAGCCCCGTATCCAATGGCTCGTCTTCTCGCGGTCTTTTCGTCCAAGCCCTGTCTGATGATTTTTTCCTCTTTAAAGGAAGGAACCTACAGAAGAAACAACCCACTGTTACAAGGATTTTACACAATTATGTACAAAGCGCTAAAATATACATTAAATGTGCATTTATTTGGTTTAAATATTAAAAAATTGAAACTGCCCTACTAAAGAAGATTTATACTCAAAAGATGTATATGTTGGTCTTCTGTGAGATTTTGGGGCTAGGAGGAACAATTATGAAGAGACTTTCTTCTGGGTTGTTGCTCTGTGTAACGTGGTAGAGTGTGACTGACGTTTCACAGGTGCTTACTGCCTTCATCGTCAGCATGAGGGCCCTGATGATGGAGGCAGTAAGCATTTGCCAGTTACTTACTTGTGATTCTGCTCTTCTACAACTTCTCTGCAGCTGTCATCATCATCATCATCATCATCACTGCTTCTTCCTTCATGGGACAGCTCACTCCTATCACAATCTTCAGTGCCCTCGACCCCTGAGGGATAAACTTTATCAAGCTCTGGTAACCACGACAAATCCAAGTGATTATCTTCAGCACTCTCGTCACTGTCAGGTTCTTCCTCAGCTACAGATTCTTCTTGTTTCGTCTGCTTCTTCCGAGCTATCTTTAACTTTAATTTTTCTTCCCTGCAACAAGACATAAATTGTTGACGTGTTGTCTTTAACATGGGGGTACCAATGCTGAGGCTGGCAAAGGACAGGAATGTACGTTGACAGGAAATTACCTGTGTTTAGCTTTGATCTTGTCTCTGAAACGTTGCTTATCATATTTATCTTCTTCTCTCAACACTTGCTTCGCTTCCTCAATGTCAATTCCACCTTTGATCTCCGATTCGTATTCTCTGGCAAGACTCGAAACTTTTTCCTTTGCGTGGTCCAACACAGCCTGAAATCAAAATTCTTTTGTGGCAGAGGATTGATACTAATCATAAAATAACTCCATAGCACAGGGTCCTTAAGAGGTTAACAGTAACTTAAGTTCACTGCAGCCCGCCCCTTGTCCCTGTCATGAAATGAGTCTACACCCTCCCGCTCCAACCTATTTGTGAAAGTAGTATTGTAATAATATTTTCTCATCTAAGTCTAGGTCTTCGAAAACCATTCATTCAATTCTCATCTCTCCCATGCATGCCACATGTCCACCCATCTCGTCCTGATGCCCTTACTCGAACATCCTCGATGTTCTTCCTTTAATCAGAGAGACCAAATTCTATACCAACACAAAACAGAAGATAAAATTAAAAGTTATTTACATTTTAATGTATACACTTGTAGTTAGCAGATAGGAAGACAAAAGATTAACCGCTATTTATCACCATAACAAAAATTCTGAGTAACTATACCTCGCCTTCATCGTCAAATACTGTTTTCTTGTTTGGTACAATTTTCTTCTTGAGAATCTTCTTTGCCAAAGCCACTTTTGTAATAACCTTCTTTTTAGTATTCTGAGAGACATTTTCCTCTGGTGGTACAACTTCTTCTTCCAACTCGTGGTCTCTACGTTTTAGCTTCAGTATGTCTGGTTCACTGTCGCTGTCATCTGCAAGTTCATAACTCCATGTCAAGGATCATGTTAACATATGATGATGAGAAGATCGCGAGTAAAGTTTTTAATAAAATCTTCCCATGACCTTGGTGTTCCAACAGTTCTACGTCAGAGAAAATGTTTCTTGACAACGAAGTTGTCTTACTAAATGCCATCCTAAAAACATTATCCCCTACTTTTGAACTGTTGGAATAATCTGCATGATATTTATCGACAAATACATCATGTTTGCCTGACTGTTCGTTGATGTTCTCAGATCAAAATTAAGCATTCTTCTCTGTCCTGTGACCCACAGTGTCTGGCGCCATTTTAACCAAACAGCCCTAGCAGTGATATGTGAAATGTTTAAATTATAAAGCTACTCATTATGTAATAACCTAAATTTCCCACTTATTTTATCCCTCCAATGTTCAAATATTACCCTGGGCATTTTTATCGTATGTGATTTCCCCAAAGTATTATATACTTTAAAAACATATAAGAATTATTGTTTTTGTATAACAATATTTAATATTTTATATAGTAGAAATACATTCTCACTATTTTCAAACGAGAATGACTGTTCCTTCAATCTCGTATCTTGTTCTCCATCAGTTTCTTCATCTGAGCTTCCACTGCTACCGATCTTGTCACATTCTTGGCGGCCATTTGAGTCAGGCGAAGTGCTTAAATCTGTAATCTTTGCCAAGTTCTCAGCTATTGGCATCTGCTCTCCTTGCTGTTTCTGAAGTCTTTGAAGAAACCTGATTCTTGGTGGAATTGCCAACCCTAAGGATCTGAAAAATGGAAACGTAAAATTAATTCTTACACCTTAAAACACAAAGAAAAGCGAAAAGACAGACGTGATCTCCGACTACGTATTCAGCTTCCGAACTGAGAATTAAGAATATTTAACCAGGAATATCATAGTATATTTCCGCCTAATATCAGAATAGATTATACATTTTAATTCTTACCTGGAATATAAATCAGTGTCAAGTGCCTGTACGTTAAATATCTGTTTATTTTTCATAAGAAATACAGACTTCACGTAAGAGACAAATGCACGCTGAGCTGATTCTTTTAAATTATGATCCCTCGCCAAAAAAGCCTCCATTTTCCTTTGTGGTGACTGTAACTTTAACGGGTTGATTCTGTAAACAATAAAGAACATTAAATGTAATGTACAGCTTCAGGTTTCAAGGACAAGTGACGTCCCTGAAAGCCAAACTTGTACATTGAATTCCAGCTGTGGGAAACGCAAGTTCAAACCATTCTTACTGCTCACTCAGTCTCCTGCTTACTTTATCTTACTGATTGGTATCTTTTTTGCTGTGAGTTCTTCCACCATGGCCTGTTCTTCTGATGGAAGGAGAACAAGCAGGGACTCCCCTCCTTTGTGGTATCTTGCCGTTCTTCCAGCACGGTGGATGTAAGTGTTTGCATCCTCCGGGCAATCTAACTGGACGACCCAGTTCACTTCTGGGAAATCTGGTAAAAATTCACATTCATGAACATCTGACAAGCTGTGTTTTATTTTAAATACTCTTCACATTTCCAAGACACCATGTTCAGAGGTTTAATGAACCTTGTACAAAGACACATTCTTAATCTTAGCAACAGACAGAGGTAAGTGGTCAGATTCACATTTCAGTCACTTTACCCTCGGGGAAAGATCCCCCAGTATCCACTGGATAAGCAGTTGGGTGGATCCCGGAATTGGTCAGGATGTGATGGGAAAGAGAAAAACCTGTTCTGAGCATGCCTATAATTCTCTGCTACTGTCAGGAATTAAACCCAAGCCATCTAGGGTTTACCACTTCCTAATGCATCATGTCACTAATTTTGTTCATCGTTTTTACCCCTTGTTTTAAGTACAGTATCTGCTAGCTAATTTAGTGGATGTCCGGTTAAATATTGGTAAGCAAGTGCTAACAAAACGTTTGTATATGCAATAATAAAATTGTATGATCAATAATTGACCATCAGAACAATCATCGGTGCAAAATCACAAAGAACACATCTAAAAAAATTTAGTGTACTGTAATTAGAAAAGAAACTTTCTAGTTCTGTCTAGCATACACATGAAAAATTTAAAAATAACATACCTAAACCTCTGGCTGCAATGTCGGTAGCAAACAGAACAGCGTTTGATTTCCGACAGAATGATTCATAAATAGCCATGCGTCTCAGTTGATGTAGGGTTCCATAGAGGGCCAGCAATGTTGTGCCAGGTCGCAAGTGGCAAAAGATTTCATAACAGTATTTGACCTTAGAAAACATTAAAAAAATAGAATGAATCTTCAACTAAACGTAATTAGGAGTTTAGAGGAAATACCAACTCTTCTATGAGAGAAAAGTTACCAGCGTGGAAACCTAACCTAACTCTTCTCAAACTATAAACAGTTATAACTGAACATACTGAAGTTAATATCCTCATACACATCTATTAAAAATAAAATAAATCTGTGGCGTAACAGCTTCAGAGAGCCAAAGCCGACTAGCTTGACTGCTGGCCTCACGTTCACATGCCTAAGCAGAGGTGAACGATCATCCAACCAGATATAGGGTGACATGTGGTCAGCACGACGAACCCCCAGCCATTGCTAGCTTTCCTGACCGGATTACGCTACCCATTGTAGCTCTCCAATTTCCTCATGATGATGGGGTGGCACTGGTCCCATATACTGGTCGAACGCTCATGAGAAAATTTCTTTCCCCGAGACTCGAATCAGCGCACATTCCGTACCGCCGGTCCGAAGCATGATGCCTCAGACCGCGCGGCTACGGCGCGGGACCATACACATCTATTGAATGTGCATAATTATACTGTAGTGTTTTTCATCCAAGTGCTTACAGTGATATTCCAGAGGGGTTGAAAGTGGGTTGAAAGCTAAAAGTATGTGAAATCAATTATTCTTTCAGCAATTTGGTTGAAAATTGTTATAGTATTTTTGTTAATTGTAATACATTTAACTACATTTACTGTGGAGTGCACATGTAAATATTACTAAATATTCCTCTATACTCCAGTTTTTAATTAATATGTGGATTAGTTTGCAGGTTGTGAAGTATTTTATAAAACGTTATCTTAAAAAGTATGCCAAAGTAACATCAACATATTGACAACACTGTGCGCCATTTTCAGAGCACTTACTTGCTTGCAACTTGCCATAAATACAAGTATCTTCTGTTTGAGGTGATTTCGAACGAAGGACCACAACATGTTGACTTTCTCGTGAAGGTCACACACAACATAACTCTGCCGCAGAGATTCTGGTGTGCTATGTTTCGCATGTTCATGCACTGACACATACATGGGGTCCTTAAGACTTAGTCTGGCCAAGTCACGTACTGATCTGCGTGGCAAAATTGGAATATATCAAGACAATTAATTTCACTTCAATCTCTCCATATCTCTTTGTCTGGATTGGGATAATTTCCTTAAAAATGGAATGTAACATTCAGTAGTCTGGTTGATACTGACCAATGCTAATTTTCTCATCCATATGACCTTGCCAAGGTCTGGTCAGCGCCGTCAGCCTTGTCAAACTACCATAGTCTTTCCATGTGCAGCTTACTAATAGCTTTAATGATGAAGGTAGCAAGGGCCTCAAAACGTCAGTTAATATCAACAACACTTTTTCTTTTTAAAGTGCCTATCCGTTCCGGATGTTGGCGATCAGCATAGACATTTGAACTTTACTGTCTGCTACTTGAAACAGCCCTCCAGTGGACATCGAGAACCAAGTTTTTAGGTTCTGAAGCCAGGAGATTCATGGCCTGCCAGGCCCCCTCTTTCCAAATACTTTTCCCTGGATTATCAGCTGAAGCAGCCTGTATCTATCAATCTACCACACTACGTGGTGCTATATCCCTGAATACAACCATCTTCTTAAAATATTCTATTCGAGAGTTGCAAACGATAACGGGACCACAAATCTTGAAATTTTATACTGTAATTTTTTTAAAGTAACCAGCTTTTATTTAAAGATTTTTTTACTGAAAAACAAAAATTTGGCAACATGCAAAATAATGTAGTGTGACTTAATAAATCATCAAAACTTCATACATAAAATCTGTAAAGCATGTTGCGAGGGACAAATAAACCAGTAGTATGATTTGTATCAAAACCCACAAGGAATGATTCTTCAAATGCTAATCTATTAAACTTACTTTGTCTGGGTTGCAGAAAAAAGTAATGTCTGTCTTTTTGGAGGTAGATTTTCAATAATATTATTCATTGTGGCTTCAAACCCCAAGTCTAAACATCGATCTGCCTCATCCAGCACCAAGATCTGAGAAGAAAGTGTATTAATAGAAACAGAGACTAGAAATGTACCATGCCAACACACTCTGCCATTTATCATGGAATAAAAGTCAAAACTGATGGCCAATAAAAAAAACATGTCTACACTCACTTGCATGATATGCCAGAACACATAAAGTAAAGTAAAACTGTAACAAGAAAAATGATGCATGCATGCATACAGACTGGGCATACTATTTACTGAAACGCAAAAACAGCCGGCTCACGAAAGAACACAACATTATTCCCTTCTGACATGATATAGATCCTATTATTTTATGCTGTCAGACCAAATCTCTCTGATTATGCGAATCTGGTGATACACCCTTCTCTCATGATAACCTTGATAAATAATTACAAAATGTCAATGGTTTTATGCGAAACTTTTAATAGCTTTACCAGATAGTGAATCGAATGAAGGTGGCTAAAAATGACTGAAAAATGCAGTTGATTACTCATAATAAACAGTATAATGAAATGAAAATAGTAACCAATAAAATATATAATCCTTCTTACTTGCATGTTACCGCAATCAAACAAAGGATTCTCGTCCATATGCTGCAACAATCTGCCAGGGGTACATATAACTATGTTGCACTGATCCATTCTCTTCTTCTCAAAGTGTAAATCTTTACCTCCTGCAGTTAAGAACATAACATCAACAAGTGCTACAACTCTCTTAGAATCTTGGCTTTCTTTAAATGTTGTTCTCAGAATGATCAAATCAAGTAGGATGAGATGTGTTGGGCATGAGGCAGGCAATGGGAGAGATGAGAAATGTATACAAAAATTTTGGTTAAAGAATGTGAATGGAAGACCACTTGGAAGATCAAGGTGTAGATGGGACATCTCATATTTACCTGCATTACTTGAGCACTTTTTTTGCAATGACTTCAGTCACCAAATGACTACATTAAAATAGGAAAATTAATTAAACCTAAAATGAAAGGCACTGTGTGTGTGAGCAACTGAGCAAATAACATGCTTAATATGTTGGGTGAGAAGATTTGAACATTACCTATGATAAGCCCTGCAGACATGTCATGGTATTGCCCCACTTTACGTAGAGTCTCAAAAATCTGGTATGCTAATTCTCTAGTAGGCGTGATAATAAGTGCCCCAACACCATCCAGTCTTGTCCACTGTTTGCAGTACAGAGCTTCAAGTACCTGGTGGATTGAAATTCAAACATAGAAGGCCTAATTAAAAAGTGTGATGTATAATACTGTAATCATATGGACAGGATGGCTATCACCTCCTTCAACACCTGTGGGTTTGTTTCAACGTATCTGCCAGTGCTGGATGCACCTCTAAAACAAAGTTTTTGGAATCATGAACATCTGTTCTGCTGACATTAATTAAGTCATTTCCAACTCATCAAACTGCATGCCTTTGAAGTCTTCTGAAAATTTGGGACCACACACAAGTTACAGACACCAATGATGCTGTTTCTCTTGGGTAATACAGGTATTATATTTAGCTGAGAAGTGTATTACTGTACAGAATGGTGATTTCATGAAGTAAGTAAAGATAATAATGTATGACAATGTCTAACTCACCGGAATAATGAAAGCCAAGGTCTTTCCACTACCAGTTTTGGCAGCACCCAAGATGTCTAAGCCTCGAAGACTAAACCCAATGCTCTCTTTCTGTATTTCAGTGGGCTTTGTATAACCACTTTCCTTCAATCCTTTGAGTGTCTTTTGTGAAAGTGGAAAATCCTTGAAAGAGTTCACTTTTGATGCATCAATCTGCTGGCACAAAGAGGACGGGTTTAAATTATGGTGACTACGTAATTTTTTTTTACATGAGCCTACATCATATCTTTGTGCTCATTTCTCAAAAAAAGAAATGTGTTTATGTTAAAGATTTGAGAACTTGGTAAAGATTTAAAATCATATACCGCTGGTACACAGTCTGAGTTACTAACAGCGTAGTTAAGTAAACCACAAATAAATAAAAACAAGTATTATAGGTTAAGTCCGACATCATCAATCTTACACAATCATATGCCTGCTTCAAACTTTGTATGGAAGCCACTTCACTCTTCAGTTTGTCATTTTTCCTTCTATTCCACGTAATTTTCTTTTTCTGCCTCCTCTTGCTTTCATTTTGCTTATCTTCATTTTCACGCTGTCCTCCCATTTCTTTTGCAATTCCTTTTCCGTTCACGTGCACAGATTACTACTCGTTTGTATCACCTACAGCCGCATAATTCACCACTCATATTAGTACACTTAGATCAGTGAGAATGTTGTTCTATCTAATAATGCCAGCAGCATGTACCGGTTCAAATCCTTCTCGAGAACTCCCTAACAATTTTAAGAATTCTGGGGCAACATTTGCCCTTTCTGATCGTCTCAAGGGATTGAGGTTATGAATGGGGTAAATTTATTGAAACCACGTAGCATTTTGTTGTCTCCTAACTTACTATCAGAACAGGCACATTTTTTAATTTCTTAACAAATTCTTTGCCTTGCTGCTTTCACTAATTATTGATTATTATTACGACGTTATCTAAATTATAGTTTGTACGACCACCGATAGATGGCCGTACGAACGTACGGAATCGAATTATTCGATAATTTTCATTCGATTGTGCCGATCACGATTGGTGTAAACTTTGCTTTGTGGGGCGTAAGGTGTTACTTTGGTGTTTGAAACACAGCACTAGATTTAAATGTACTTCCCTAAACCAGAAATGGATTTCAATATGAAAAAGTTTGTTCGTGATGCTGGAACAGCTCTGAGTCGTGTTGTACAGGTCTGTTGCTGTATTGAGTCATAACATATACATAGAGGCCAGTCGGAGGAAAGGTTTCGTTGACCTTTGGTTATTTATTTTAAAGTAGGATTAAGATAATTACTGCAAAGCAATGTATTTAGTGCACGAAACACCTGTGCTAGTTCTTGATAAGTGCAGAGCTTCCCACACAATCGAATTTATTTACATTCCATAGATCCTTCATAGGCCTAAACTAAGGATGTAGTCAAATTTCTCTCATCTTATACAGTTCCCATAATAAATGGCCTATCATTCCATGACGCCTGCTTTCTTATAATCGATACCACTGTCTTTAATAAAGTTATGAAAGATTGCTTTCTTCTGGGCTGTTGGCCATGTAGTCTGGTAGATGTCCACAAAGTTACAGATCTTCATGTCAGAGTGACTGACTGTGATTTATTTTATGTTTAGTTAACTGAAGAGAAACTGGGAACTTCAGAAAAGACGGAGCTAGATGCTCATTTTGAGAACCTTGCGGAGCGCTCTGACACAACCAAAATATGGACAGAGAAAATCCTGAGGGACACAGAAGCAGTTCTCACACCAAACCCTGGTTTGCACTATTTGGTAATTTGTGTGTGTGTGAGAAAGAGAGAGAAATGTTTGGGACAAAATATTGGCAACCTATTATATCAGGACAGTGACCATTCCTGCTTTGCTTTCAGGAAATCACCAGTTTTTAATGTCATCCAGGAAACTGAGTGCTCTGACAAACATGTTACGTGATTTCCTTTCTGTAAATTCCTACATTTTCTGTAACCACTATCCCTCAACTGTAATTGCATCTTCCCTCCGGTGTGAGTCTGGCTGTAAGAATGTAAAGTGTCTGAATTTTCAACGACACGTACAAGAAATGATGTTAAATCAGTGACATGAGAGGCCCAAGAAACAGGTATATGATCTTGAAACAATATAGATTGAATTCTTGTTCTTTGTATAGGGAACAGAGTTGAGGACTTCCTGTATGAAAAGATTGAGAAGAAGCGTCCAAACCGCCTTAGCAATCTTGAGTACCTGGGATTGGACATGATCGAGGCTGGCAATGAATTTGGACCGGGCACAGCATATGGTATGTTTTTAATCTTAAATGTACAGTGCAAGGTACCATAAATTCCCAAACTAGGTCTTAACACCTTCAAATTATTAATTAATCATATTATAAATATGCTTAATTCCGTAGAATTTACAGTTTATCAATCATCCGATGCTATATATCGTGAGCCGCTGACCGCATTATTAAGCAAATGAATGTGTGTTCTCTCAGGCAGTGCACTTATCAAGGTTGGTCAGTGTGAACAGAGGCTGGGCCAGACAGAGCGTGATTTCATCGGTTCAGCCAGTCACTGTTATGTCCAGCCACTCAGGAAGTTTCTAGAAGGAGAGATGAAGACGATTCTAAAGGAACGAGGTCTCTTGGAGATCAGACGGTACTGTCGCTACAAGAAACATTTATTGTGAAGTCCTTTTTGGTTCAAGATAGATTTATCACCATTGACTCAATCTGTTATGTGATTTTTTGCTACATTTCAAATAGTTCTGGCATTTGAGTGAGCGCTGGCCATCCACGTACTTTTCTTCACTGAGCGTGAAAGATTTAAAAATGCTATGACTGCTTATGTGTATGTGCATTTGAGCCTCGTGTTGTGTTTGTCGCTTATTTCAGATTGGATCTGGATGCATGCAAGAACCGGTTGCGTAAGGCACGAAGCATGCAGGGGCAACAGAGTGTAAGTACGTTGATACTCGAGTTTTTGATATAGATCCGTGCCTGTAGGACGGTCGTACTTCGTTTTGTATAGCGTCCCTGCTTGGGAGGCCCGAGGTTGATATTTTGTTCCATTTTTAAGTAAAAGATGGGATAGTACGTTGAATTAGGTTACAAGGCTGTGTGTGCTAGTTTTCACAGGCTGTCTCTGTGAGCGTGATTTTTTCCTTCAACTGATGTTGGTTTCTTTGTTTCTACAGGTTCTTTTTAATTTTGTGTATATTATTTGTTTACCTCGCAACATTTCGAAATACGCGAAAGAAATGGAAAGGCGGATTGTCTGCAGGAATTATAGAATTTGTTTTTAATACTGGGAGGCTAGAAAATACAGTTCTGTTTGCTGAACGAGCACTTCATTTCCATTTCAGTTCTGTGTCTGTCTCTGTGTTTTTCCACTTTTCTTTTCTCGCTGTCTCTACTTTCTTTTGAATGCGAGGGATTTCACGACGTTCCCGACTGCTAATATAGGCAGATAATTGAATTTATAGATTCTTCAATATTCTGGTTATTGTCTTCAATTCTGAATTCATCAGAATTTGAATCAGGATACCTGTAATTACTTTTCAATGAATGGAAGATTATTTCCATTTGATGAACTACTTTTTGTAAATTGTTGAGATAATATATGTACTCAGATGGTAATGACATCTGTGACTAAATATAGAACTGATAGGCGCTGTTGTTCTCTTGCTGCTCGCTTGCCAGAAGGACGGAGTGAGTCCAGAGGTTCTGCTTGAACAGGTAAACCTCGTCTGCTCTGACATGCATGTCCTCTTGTAGGCATTAAAACATATTTTGGTTTGAGTAGATTTTTTACAAGTACATACTGAGGTCATGTTCATTATTCCATCAGCATTTCAAAAGCAACTGAAGGGTCTTCAGTAAAAGTTGTCTGATTAATGTAATTCTTGTTTGCGTCTGCCCATTATAACCTCTGTTTCGCACTAGGCAGAGAAGGAGCTACGAGTGGCCCAATCGGAGTTTGACCGTCAGGCAGAAATCACAAAGTTGTTGCTAGAGGGCATCAGCAGTTCACACGCCAACCATCTACACTGCCTGCACGAGTTTGTAGAAACTCAGGTGGGCTACTACGCGCAGTGCCACAGTGCGATGCAGGACTTGCAGCGTGATATGGCCAGGTCAGTTGACCGTATCCCGCGCCTAAAATTATTTTACGCGATCTTGTTTTAATTCCGTTACTTCCGAGCAAAGCGCCTGTTAATTCTTAGCTGTTATTGGTCATGTAACGTGGAGTATGTAGTCCAGCTTATGAAGAGAAGAGGTGACTTTTAAAACTTTTTTAATTGCTGTTTTATCAGCGTTGTGCTTGTTACCAAATGGATAGGAGCCTGCTCTGTTCGACCGATCAGATTTTTATATCCCACTATTCACCACTAAGATGGCAAATGCAGTATTTGCCAAAATGGAAAAATTTCAACTTTTCATACAGCTCATCCCTGAAAGCTGAAGTTACGGCACAGTAGATCGGTAATGGGACCTGTAAAGACAGACGTAGGCAGCATCAACGTGACGCAAATGATTTATATGATTTTTGGTCTCCTGTACATCTGCTCGGATTGATTGTGGTCGAATCTGTTACTGGCATTCTGTTAATTTCGTACTAACAGTTTGTCCGTAGTCATGTCCGGTGCTGCCGCTTACCAAACTCTAGGCCTGCAGTCACCTGATTCCGCTGATGTTACCAAAAATGGACACCGGAGAGCTCGGGCGCTTTACGACTACGACGCCAAGGACGCCACCGAACTCAGCCTCATGGCAGATGAGGTAACACAGCTTCAGCACACTCCTGTATCATTTTTGGGAGGTCCTGAGTTCAGTTCTTGACCTGGAGACTGGCTGTCGTGTCTGTCCTCTTGTTTTTAATTCTACAACAAAAGATGTTAAAGAAGTTAAATAGGAATGTAATCACATATTTAGATTTTCATTTGCAGGTAATCATTGTCCATGAGATAGCTGATTCAGAAGGGGCAGAAGACTATCTTATTGGTGAACGCGGCAACCAAAAGGGAAAAGTACCGAAGGCATTCCTGGAGTTCCTGACCTACTAAGCAGACTGAACGGACTAGACGGGAAGTGTTCCCGACTAATGTTACAGTTTAATATTCACCATTCACTATATTTCCCTCATGGTAGTAAGCAGATGAATTCGTCTGACAGCAGATAATTTTATCATATGATGGCGCGCCACTAAGGTGTTTGGCCATCGCATATCTCGACCCTGGTAGGATTACTTATTGCGAAAAAAATAAGAGCGGCCGTGATTAAGTTTGGTACTGTTCAGCTAATCTAGAAATTATTCTGTAAATTAAACATATTCGTTGCCGGGTGAAAATCGAAGACGCGAGGTGTGAGATCTGGGCGACTTTTCTGCCGCCGGTACAGCATTATATTATTTCAGAGACTCAAATTTCATGCTTGAAAAATTTGTCTCGCACGCGCAATGGCTACCGCAAAGTGGACCGCTGACTGTGCTATGTCACGTCACGTAAACTGGTAACATGACGAATCTTTCAGGGCCGCTGGGGACTCTTAAAACTAAATTCTACGAGTGAAAGAAATTAAATTGTTCCTGGTGTTCTGTCACGTATTAAACTGCGTGGACCTAACGGGGGGGCCCCTCTCGGACTTGATCGAGCATTTACAAAATAATGCCTTAGTTCTTAAACTGAACATTCTGTGGCATTATACATACAAAGCAATAAATAAATAAAGTCAGCATGAACTCAGACTGGAAAATTACGAGACATTTAACGCCTCATGCGTTTTTTTGTTTTCCCGTCGTAACTCGTATAATTTTTCTTGGATTTTTATTTTTTTGAAATTCATTCGTATGATTCATGACATAAAGTAGTCTTATAGATCCACAGTTCAGTGTAGGAAGTTTTGTTTGAACCAAGTAAATTTTTAATATGGATTAGAAGGCGCACAGACTATCAGAGCTCGCGTTCATCTCGGTAAAAACAGACCAGAAGGAAGTAGTATGTGTACAATTTCCGTGCCTCTTTTCTGCGTACTTTGAATATTCAAGGGATACTTTTTATAGTTCGTGGTTTTCATTTGTTGAACGATGGTTAATGCTAGATTATAGTTTACTGTGAATGGCGCATGTGCTCTCTGCTACGTAAGCGAAACATTGTTTTGTTGGGATCATTCCAATTAGCGCAGTGACCTTGCTGCTCGTTAAATTTCTCTAGCCTCGTATTTATTTGTGTGAGCGTACGAGTGCGCGCGTGTATGTCGTATGTGTTGTGTGCTAAATAGGAGTGACCATTTGTCCTGCTTTTCTCATTGTCACTCTTCAACAAGAGTGAGCAACAAATTAAACTTCAATTTCAACCCATCATTTGTCTGAAGAAGAATTTGCAGAATCGACCCCGTGTTTAAGGATGTACTTGTTTAGTTCTGCTCTCAGATTCCGGGACGATGATCGTCCTGTTCTGTGGCAAACGGCATTAAACCCCGTATGTGAAACTGTCTGGTTTCTTAGCACCCCCCCCCCCCCCAAACCACTTAGCGTTGTGATTCACTCTTATTGCAGAATTATTACGCGGCTTCTGTAGATTATCGACAAACTTAACGCTGTTACTGAACTTTTAGATCTTGTAAGGGAAAAGTAGAACTAAAAAGAGATGGTTGGGAAGAGATTGAGTGAGGCTCTTTCCAGAATCGGGCGTAGAAGTGGAGTCTTCGCTCAACGTGGACGTATTTGTCTGGGGACTTATGTCCATTTGCCTTGCAGCGTAAATAATCTTAGTCTTAGTTAAATTTAAACACACGAAGCCTTGCATACGAGCAATATTTCACGTAATGTGATATCTACTGTTTTACTTGGCACCTGAAAGTAATCTCTAGATATTTTGTTGTTTCACATAACTTGTTGATATGAACCGTGACGGCTGTCTGTCTAACGGCTCGGTTTATTTTTATGTGTATTCAGTCTACGATTAATTTTAAAAGGGTATGATGTAGGGTAGCGTGTAGCATTGCCTGTGCAGCTATGATGTACTTTCGTCACTGTTACAAAATGTCAGGATTAAATAGATGTTAAAAATTTAGTTCAAATCTTTGGGATTTTTTTTTCCCGCTCCGAATCACGTCAGGTACTTTTTTTTTTTTTCCTGAATTTCGCCACGAAACATTTTTTTCTAATTGAAGACTATTAGTTTATGCTCGTTTCATTATCTTTCGCGGTTCATTTATGAAGTTATTTCCGGTGTTGAAACTTTTGGTACTTTATCTAACCTGACATTACATATATAAATTAATTGACGGACGAAAGTCCGTAAGCTTAGGTACTTCATTCATGTGACTCTGTATTGTATCAGTCTACACTCACATAACAACATAATGTAAATATTACCATCTCCATGTATAGGAGAGAATAAAGTTATTATTCATTTCGTTATGTGATAAAATTTGCAGATATTTAAAATGATATTTCATTTTTCCCGCAAGCAGTAATAAGGTATGGATGAAATGCAGAGAACCCGCTGGATTAATAATGGAAGGCATTTTTAAGATCTGAAGACTAAGCCCATGAACCAGAGTCCTCTTTCAGTAACATAATGCATAGGAGAAGAAATTCCCCACATGGTCCATCACTGTGTCCTCAAGAACCTGCCGCTCATCACTATCCTGAGCCATATGAATCCCTAAGATCTGTTTTAATTTCCTGTATATGTCTAGGGACTGCCACGGTGGTCTAGCGGTTAGAACGCTGGCCTTGTACTCCTGGGGTCTCGGGTTCGAATTTATAACTTGTGTTGGGCAAGGCCGTGGTCTAGGCAACACGGAGTTTTCCTCCGTGGCATCCCAACAATTACTCCATTCACACACAGAAGAAGGCAATGGCAAACCACTTCTGGATCATCTGCCAAGAACGTATATGAACAGGTCCCAGTCCGAGAAAAGGATGGAAGGATCCTGTTCATATGGACCTGTCGTCAGACAGAACACTAAATAAATAAATAAATATGTCTAGGCTGCCTCGTCGAGAGTTCCCTACCCAATGTTTGTACACATCTTTCATTTCCCTCGTGCGTGCTAAATGCCCCACCCATCTCATCTTCAGGAATGCAACCCACGTCCTCGCATATCTGGCATTTTGCTTTTCGATACTGAAACACGTAGTTAAGCAAGGTTTCCTCCAATGACACTCGCCACACTGAAACCTACGGCTTTGCTCGACTGCAGCCACAGGCTGGTTCAAGCCGACCTTGTAAATCTTTTTCTGTTAAAATCGGTCGGATTCCTCTGTTCAAGGCTACGAAACGAAAAGAAAACCAGGCTAGAGGAAACTGTAATAGTTACGGCTACTGTATTCATAGGTTTCTTTCCATCTTTGTAAACATTTTGTTGTGAAGCAGAACTTAAACACTTGCGTAACGAGACAGGACGACCTTGACGAACACTTACAGGACCACACCCTCCGTGGGTACGCACTTGAGGTCTTCCTTCCACTGCACAGAATCATACGATGATTGGCTGCATCGTTGTAGATTAGCCTTTAAAGCCCAGTGGTAACTATATGTACCACTTTCTTCAACTATCGGTAACTCTTCATTTTGTATTTATGTGGTTTCGTATGATTCAAACAGCAACCAACGCTGTCTGGAATTACCTCCATGAAAAGAAATCTTGAGAATCTGACAGTTGCTTATCCAATCACGCGAGCTTGCCACTGGTCCGTATCCTAAGCCAAATTGGTCCAGTCTGCAGCATCCCACCCTTTTATCAGATTCGGTTTAAACAGCCATCTACTTCCAGGTCTTTTAGAGTGGTCTCTTCTCTTGCAGACTTCGCAACTAAAATTTTGGACGCGTTTCTTATCTCACCCCTCCGTTCGCGCTACATGCCCCGCCCATCTCATCATCCTAGCAATATTTTTTAAAGAGTGCGAATAATAAAGCCCCCCCCCCCCCATCGTACAGTCTTTTGTCATTTTGTTCCTTCTCAAGTCCAAATTTTCTCTTCAGAACCCTGTTCTCAGACACCATCGAAGATATTTGTTTTTCCTTTAACGTAAGACGCCAACCATGGATAACAGCACGTAGAATTATAATTGCGTTAATTTTAAACTTTACGTTTTTATATATATAAGAGGGAAGGACAGAAAAAGTTCTGTAGTACATAGCAGCAAACCATTTTCTTAATTTAATCTACACTTTTAATTTCTTCACAAACGAAATTTTTGGTGTGTGCTGTACCTTCCTTCGAATTTTTCACATTTTCGAAGCAGGTTTTAAATTGTGATTATCTTTTCTTTCACACACCCCCCCTCCTCCTGTCTGATTTCGAGAGTTGATGATATAATTATATTTGGTAGATTACGCAATAATGGATACACTCCCGATGTTTTCTCCGCCTGAAATTTTATAATTCCATCCGCGAGCGATTCTTTGTGTTTTCAAGGTCATTGGGATTTTCCCCTTTTCGGTCCTACGCGTGCCATCGGTTATACAAAAAAAAAAAGCCGCCTCTGTCCTTGATCTTTGGAATCTGTATCAGCGTCACACTTCTCTCTTTGTACCTGAAATAAATATTTGTCTGTCTGCTCTGAGTGGGGACGAACGCGCATGCCAGAACTCACGAGATCTCATTTTAATTCGGTCTATTTAACGTAACGACGAGTTCTGGCTTTGAAGAAGGTTTTTCATTAACTACAGTAGTCTACTGCCAAAGGCTGTGTTTGGGGAGACTGAGGAGAATCTTAATCAGGACAGGCTGTGTCCATTGGAGGTGCCTTCCCTCTGTGTCGGGAATAAAATAGCGAAGGCATGTCCGCAGAGGACGCCCGCGCAAGGTGTTAGAAGTGGAGGACGGCATTCATAACCCGCTAAGGTCAATCTACCGTACAAAAACAATTACGTGCGATCATAAGGACATTCCAGAGAAACAAATAGAAAGCAGGAGAGAAGATAATGAAGAAAAAGGGATAACTAAAGAACGAATATAAGAAGGAAAGAGAAAATAGAAAATTATTGTGAAAGGTGAGAAGGTTTCCTTGAGTTTCGCAGGGAGTGCGTTGTCACTAAATCATCTCTGTCAGGTACAGAGCCGTGACACCTAGCTGGCCTTCCGAAACACCTGTCAACTCCCCTTCCTACGTAATACCACTGTAACAACTGCAAGGTTTTGTATCGGGAAATAGAACTAAAAGATGACTGAGAAGCAATCGGCAATCTATTTCACGGATTATGTCATATTTCGATCGAAGAACTTGCACGAAAAGTCTCTGGCGAAAAAATAAACGCTCCCTTACCTGAGACTTAAATCGGGAAAGGTTAAAATATAAGCGATCCGCATCGCCATTGTGTTCGCCCTCTCGGTCTTCGCAAGTCTGGCAGAACAGATTCACGATAAGAGAGACATCAGCTAAACAAATCCTTCATAAACGCGACGAACTTCGAAGAAATTGAGAAATGTCGGAACAAATCAAAATTACATTCATGACAGAGTTAAGACCAGACAATATTCGGGGAATTATTTCAGTCCAGTATTTTTAATCTTCCCATGTCCTATCTCTAACATGTACTGCGCGCAAATTTACCCACATGCCTCTTATACACCACTCGCTCCAGCGGGAAAAAATTCCCAGTACACATTCCCTACAAAAGAACCAATTATCCCCTGATAGCCCGGCAACTTCTCCGACTCTCGTACGAAGCGGGTAGTCACATGAACTGCTGCAAGCACTGTGAAAGCAACAATCAAACTCTAAAGGTGAATATGTGTGATCTCTAAAACTGTAAGCAGAAATATACAAATGAGTGTTTAGTTTGAAGCTACGGCCGCTTTATCCCTCGGACAAATTTTGTTTCCCGCTGTCCCTTGAATAGGAGCGTCTTTTCCAAGAATCGAACTCTTACGGTCCAGTTCGGGAGCTAGTAACCTTGCTAAATGAGACACCCAGGTTCATCCTGGACGAATGACAGACACACTGCCCTTTCGGGTTCCCAATGAACACGCCACTGTCAGAGATACCACAAGGACAGCCTCGCCCTCAGGTAAGAGAAAACATTTTTTCATTCCTACAAAAACAGGAAGTCTGACGTCGGATCATTACGCATGCGCACATGAACACTTGTAACACACAATAAATTAAATTCATGGAGCGAGATCCTTAAAACGCTGACAGTCGCTCAGTCGTTCTACAAAATCTTAACATCTTATAAATCCCAAAGGTTCATTACCGTCTTCACAAAAGCGTGGACTCTATCGTAAGTCAGATTTATCTAGTCAACACTCTGCCGCTATTTTCTTTAAGATCCTTTTAATATTATCTTCCCATGTACGCCTGAATCTTAGAAGATTTCCGTTCAGTGCTTTGTATTCAATTTGCATTTACGTGCCTAAACACAAGAACACTCCCTTGCACACACACGTACGTACAGCACTGGCGCCATTTTGTAGCTACGTCAGACGACTTCAGAAATGGCGTCATATGTATTTGTTTACGTAGGCGTTGAGGTAGAGAGGGCTCTTATAACACCCTGGACTGGATTGTTTGTCGCTCTTGTGTCCGGGGCAATAAATTACACTGGAAAATTTCAATGTTTAGAACTGCTCGTATTTCTGTTAACTGCCCGGACGTCCTCGGATTTACCGCGGCCAAGTGGCGTAATCCTGCACTGCGGCGAGTTATGAATAGCCTCCCCCTCCCCGCACTTCGCATGCATTTACAGCAGATCCTGCAACACTAAGCCTGAAAGGAGGAGACCCTCGGAAGACCTAGATGTAGATGGGAGGAATTTCTTGAATGACTGGGCAACTGTTAGATTCTCAGGAAATACCCTGCCCCATGGAGTTAATTTCCTTCCTCTGTTTCTAAGTTCGTAATCTGGTTGCTAGGCAACTGTGCATAATGCATAAAGCGATCACCATGCGGCTCCACTGTGGTAAATAATAGAAAAGATTCTTCTTTTAGTTTTTATAACTTCAGTTCAATAAGTGCGAATAATTTAATTATTAAATAACACTAACTTCCATGTAGCAGTTAAGAAGTCGAAGTTCTATAAAAATGTGTTATAGTATCTTAATATTTTTTCTTATGGCTGATACGAATACACACGTCTACTGTTAAGCCTATCATATTAAATAGGTTTTATTCTTTCAGTACTTAAGAGATTATTTTTGATTCCTTCTACAGTCTCTGCACAGCAGATACGTAGCTGACAGATTTTAACGTGGTATTTTTTTTTTGTCTACGTTGGTAACATGGACTTATAACGTGCTGAGTAGTGATCAAAGTTCACAGGACATCGCTTAAAACACGCTTTGTATAATCGTATCTTTCGTCAGTCAACACAATAAGTCGGAAGATTTACGCGGATCAAAGGAAGTCTTTGTCTTTATTTGGACACTTACCAAGTTTGACCGCTCGTTAAAATGCAATCACACAAGTTCTACCAGCTCCCGAGACAAAAGCGTTTTACCTCTTTGTTTCGGCGTGTTTACCGTTCGATGCGAGACTGTAAGTAATCCGCACCGGTTCTACACAAAGAAAAAGTGAGAAATAGGCCTTTTCGCTTGGGCGTGGACCCATATTGAAATCCACAAGGTCTTACATCTGTACGCACAAGGCCAAGGATATATCGGGAATTTAACGATGATCATTATGTAAGTTTACCCTGCGAGTTTCGGACTATATAAACACTGTGAAATGCAGACGAATGTATCAGTCTTCTGCCGTAAGACAACTCACGACAAACTGCAACCATGTACAAGTTGGTAAGTGATCATACTACAAGCTATTACTACCACTAGTGTGTAATTTCCCACTAAAATCTCAGAAGGAACTGAAGACGGGGAAACATAGATCCCGTTCAGGACAGGAAAAGCGAATTCTTTTGAAAATGGGTTTAATGAGAGATTCGGGGTTTTCACGGGGCGTAAAGATTTCGACTGTGGTCTTCTGGCCCGCAACATAGGTAAGTACCAACGTCTCGGAGGAAGGTTGAATCCTGAGGATGGGGGCGACACGTTCCTCTGCGACGTCGGTATCCACATACGGCGTCACAAGATCGCAATCGACAACACTTCTTGGAAACAAAATCTAACAAGTGCCGTGTTTCAGATCCTCCTCGTCCTGGCTCTGATCGCCGTGGCTGCGGCCCAGTACCCGTACTACGGTACCGGATACTACGGATCTGGCTACTACGGCGCCTACCCCAGCCCCTACGCCTACTCTTCCCTTGGCTACGGATACTACGGCCGTTAACAGGTAGGAGAATCTACGGCACTCGGACATGCGACGACTTCCGATATCTTGCATGAAGCCCGAAGCTCTTCTAAATTATATTTAAGAATTCAGTCCGTACCGCGAAGAAAACACTATACTTTACCATTACAAAAGACCAACTGGTTAACGCTGTTTAAGGAAATAATCGCTGTTTACAATCAGAATCACATGAAACACACAAATGCAAGATGTAAGAGTTATTGATTCTCGAAGCATGTGGTACATATAGTTACCATTGGGCTTTAAACGTTTAACCCTTTAGACGTTGGGATTCGCCCAAAGTAACTCAAAATCCGAGACGCTAACCTATTCATTCAGGCGAACTGAGTCCTAGAATCAACGGCCTTTAGCAAACATGGCGACAATCCGATTTCTGTAATTATAACGATTAAATTCTATCCTTGAAAGAGTCACGAAAGTTTATCTGTTGAAGGACACCGCGTCACGCAATCTCATTTCATTTGTGAAGCATGTAGCACGCATGTAAAAGATGAGAAATGAACAAGGAACTTTGGTTGGGAAGCCTGTAAGAAAGAGCCCACTCGGAAGATCTATACATGGATGGAAATACAATAAATGGTTCTTAGGGAGAGAGGGTTTCAGAGTGTGGACTGGACTGCACAGTCACACAAAATTTCTGCAAATTATTCGTGCTACATTTTATTCCATCATTTTTTAAGCACTAGTCAACAACAACAACAACAACAAAATTTAAACTTATGGATTCTTGCCCGCTGTTAGTATTCAATCGTAGGACCGCACGGGAACAGAACCCAAGAACATAAATATCAGGTCTCTTCTTATTCACTTAACTTACTGGGCATAATGAATAAGTAAGGTACGATCTCATATTCATCCAACTTAAAGAACCATGTAAGGTTAAATCCAAAGCAGCGCATAATTTTTATCGATCAATCGCTATAAGCAGCTTTAACTCCTAACGGATGGCGTGAGAGTTGTCCTAAACTGATCTGTTCGAAAGTTAAACACGTCCAGTACAGCTGTAATTTTAAGCGAGATATCTCGTGCGTAGCATGGAAATGTTTGACGAATTTTCTCGACAACCCAGATTGGTCAAAAATATTAATAATTTACCAACATTCCACAGTTGTATGGCGTAGTCTCGTTTAACAAACGAACAATTACCGAACACAAAGGCAAACATTTCTTCGCAACACCTAAATATATAAATAAGTATTTAAGAGTTACGCTCATATAACGTAACCTTCTGCGTATGCAACACGCTACGAAGGCGTATGACAGACGTGGAGGTAAAGCTCTACTCACTGTAAATACGCAGATGAACGATCAGCTTCACGCTTCGACCGTTTATCTCGGCCGTAGCCAGAGACCGGATTATGTGGGCGAGATTAATATTCAAAGAACTTTCGATTTCGCCTGCATTTCTCGAGTGCTTCTTCAGTAATGCAAAGTGTCCTTGTTGCAGGTTTTGTGCTGGTATTCGTCTCGCTGCCTTCAATCAAAATGGCTGTCCAACATTTTTTTTCCAGTTCTCAGAATTGGCATATACTTTTCAAATCAGTAAATCTATCTAATTAACTTTAAAATCAAAGAGTGTGTACTTATTTTACCCAAAATGTATCACATCCTTGATCCACCGAGCGTCACACAACGGCTTAGTATCAGAAGTGGCTCGGATAATCTGTAATTCTCTGTGCCTCCAATCAAAACGTCAACAGATAATCTCACAACAAGCCATGATGGCTTCATTACACATCTTTATCAAGTAATCATTTGCCCTGATGGTTGCCAACGTCACAGGGGGAAGGTTCACCTCCGACTCACCCTGAATGTGAAGGCGACGCGTTTGTCCGCCATCACAAAGTCGTCTGAAATTAAGTAGTTGCATTTCTTAGCGACATAAATAATTCTTGTTGCACCTTGAATTGATCTATACGATTACACGTTGGTATAAAGTAGTTATTAAATCTTTAGCTTCCTGTCGCTGTGGTATGTCACGCGTCAGATATAATTCCTCCACCGATGTCGTCGTCCTTGTCATGCTGCGCCATCTATTAACGTCCCACACAACAAAGTGGTCTCATATTTTACGTTTCTTTGTAAGATATTTGCGACTATACTTGGTCGAGGTCGTAGTGACACTAGAAGGAACTCGCTTATGCGTCGAAATCTTGTCCTATTTGTTATCATGGAAGGATATAAACCCTTGAAAGGAACATCAGAGTTCTGCAAAGCGAAACAGCCGCCATCATGCACAATCTTGTGTGTCTGCAGACACCCAAGGTTTTTGTCTTCATTTGTCTTCTGCATGAGGAATTCTGGGTATTTTTAGTTTTTTCTTGCTGAAAAGTAATTTTCTTTCGACCGCTGCAGCTGCAGACGCCATTTCAATGCAGAGTTCTGCATTAAAATGGTGGAATTTCGTTTCGGACTATGCAAAATTAAAAAGGTCCTTCAGTGATTTTCCGTCTCTGCACATAAAATAATGTTAATAACTAATTAATTAATTATTTAATTACGTAACAGAAGTGTTGTGTTTAGCCCCACAAAATTACGCGTTAATTAACTGTACCTGCTGTTTCAACAAACAAAATTCTTAATTTTGTATTTACGTGCTTCGTATGATTTTCATTGTAAACTTAAAAAAAGGAAAGCTATATCATTCTACATTATATATAATACCTGTAGCTGAAACGGGGTCGTTAAATAACCTAATAATCAATAAATAAATTCCGTTAAACTCGGTAGGACACTGAACTGGGATGTGACTTTTCAGAGGTCCTTGCTGCCTCCATCATCGGCATCTTGTGGCGTGCCGTCATGTGTCTTTGACAAATCTGAGAGTGCCGCGGGTAAACAACGTTTGCGGAACAATGATGTAATCTTTCTTAAGTATACAAGACGCAGGCCAGTCAGAGTAACAGAAAAATCCCTCCTGAGTTCGCGGTAGAATTAGCAGCTGTTGAGCTCAGAGCATTCTTGGGACAGAAAACTTTGCAAGACACTGACTGACGACGTCTCCCTAGAAGTCTCTCTGCTGTCAGAAGCAAGGCAGACACCAAGAGGGCGCCACCAAGTACCGCGAGGAAGGGAAGTGTGCTCGGCAAGTCGACGGGAACCCAGAGAACTGTCGCGGGCGGTAATTCCGTGGGCCATTCTTGAGCCCGCAACCTCTTGAGGACACCACTGCGAAACATCGCCCTGAGGCTGGAACAAACGACGAGTGTCACTGACGGACGAACACAGATTGAGGGCGTGCGAGAACAAAGTGTCACCTGAACGTGGTCAGCACGAAGATGGGTGAGCGCTTTGGGGGGAAACCACGTACCAGTAGATACTCACTTGTGATTTATGAGGCCCAAATATGGACTCTGCTTGATGGCCGACATTGCCAGACTTTCTGGTATAGACGCGCCCAGGACGCTGGACAGTTCGCATGTGATGTTGTCCAGCAGTCCCAGGACAACGTCCAGTGACGTCATGAACGCGTAGCAATTGACGTCACAAACGCGCTGCATCCCTTCTTCAATACTAATCGGAAGATTGTCCTTGTCTGGAGCTATGAGCTTCGCGTACACCTCTCTCATCAGATCATCTGTCGCATTCTGGAAGCAAGTCCCATCACTAACTTCGTTGCTAAGGAACCAAGTAACTAAACTAACTTACCAAGTAGTTAAGTTATCGAATATCAAAATTACTAAGCAGCAGAGGTGATAAATACCTAACCTACATCAAATCTTAATCACGAAGACCTAATGCTAAGTAACTAAGTAACTAAGTAGCTAAGTTAAGTAAGTTACTAGACGACGCAGAATTCTCCCAGACTTTATTGATGAAGAAAATCCGATGGCTAGTGACCAATCACGTTCCTGCGTCATTAAGAATCAAACTACTAAGCAGGATTAATTAGATAAGTAACCTATAGAAGTCTTTGCTGAAGAATCTTCATGAGTGCTTGGTGCCTCAGGGCGATGGGCTCTGGCACCGGAGGCAGAAAGCACCCCTGAAACGTCGGTCACTATCTACACAAGACAATCCTCAAACTAGGTTTTGTGAGGGCCTCCAATGTGCCAACTCGAACGCACTTCCGATGTCGTATCTTCTTACGAGTCGCTTTCGCCTTATTTTCGCAGGCCCGCATTACAATTGCTTCCCTCTGAACAGAAGACGTCTTTATTTACGTCCTTGGCAACCGTTGCTAACCGCCGCGGCGGTGTAAGAAGATCACGTGACTCACGTTGAAGATGTTCAGTTGGCCGGAGTTCGCCAGAACTCCCAGCCTGTAAGTGCCAATATCGATGAGTTCCCGCAGAGAGTCGAAGGGCAGTGAAAACTTGTGAACGGTGAGGCAGGAGATCAGGAAGGCCGCGTATGCCGTGTGGATGGTGAGAGCTGACAACTGAGCTACCAGGTACAGAACTCGCTCGGAACAAAACCCCGTTTTCACATTCACACCTGAAATGCATTCAATTTCTATGGCTCGTGGCTGAAATCAAGTCACACACGGGAATGCGTTTTTGGAAGACCAAGGATTAGATTGGAGAACAATAAAACTGTCTCAGGATAGAGCAGAAGGGTATTTAATTAATTAATTAATTGGTCAGTAAATCACTGTAGTAATTACTTAGCGGCGCTGCGAGACAGCGAGTTAATCAGTTACTTAAGCAATAAACCAGTGAGTCAGCAGTTGAGTTCGTTTGACAAAGAGTCATGATGACAATCATTCAAACCTTTGAAGCCTAAGCTCGTCTAAACAATAGTTAAAACTAAGTCCGTACCGCAAAGAGGACACAATACGTTTCCATGAAACGATAAAGCTACTAACGCTGTTTGAGGAAATAATCGCTGTTTGCTCTGAGGATAAAATGCACAGTTACTGTTCGTTTGTGGTACATATAGTTACCACTAGGTTTTCAAGAGTTAATTAATTAAATTCGTGGTCAGTCAAGTAGCGAGACATTTACAGTTACTGAGTCAGTTCTGTTATTTAATTAATCAGCCAATCAGCCAAGATCAATCCGATCACCAAACTTCTTCCTCTTACTTTCGGCTGACCTTGTAAAAAGAATATTCCCACAATTTGGGCTGCGAAGTGCCCGTCGTCTCGCGAATCCGATGATTTTCGGCCGAGGCACCGCAACTTCAGACGCCTCACCACGTTAAGACAGAGAATGATGACGAGTTGGGTCAGGATCACCAGCGCCCACAGCTGCGAGCTGAGGGGCTTCAGGAAACCGTACCACGTCGGGTCCTTTTCCCCGCTTATCTGCCTTATCAACACACAGTTCCTGAAAAGTATGACAGGTTATCCAGACGCAAAAACGTCATTTAACAACCACTAGAATCAAAGAAAATAAAAGTTTCTCCACTGTCCTTTGCAGGCAGAGGCCTCGCGACTGACCGATGCCCCATATAAGGCGACAAAGAAACAGCCGTGAACCTGGTGTTGATGAGAGGGACCGTGAAGTCCACGGCTTCAGCCCTCAGAGCGGTCATCGTGAACTCGGCCACCGCGATCTCCGCTTCTCCTCTCACGATCATGCCCATCATCCCGTTCCACGAGCCATTGTGGGCAAGCGAGCCCCACGCCCTGTCTGCGGGCATGATGAACTCCGACCTGCGTTCGTAACAGCAACAAAAAAATTCTCTAATCGAACCCCAAGGTTCAACGCCACTGATACTAAGAACGAAAACCGCCACTGGACACAATCCTAAACCAGTTCTACCAACCTTCCAATAGTCACAGCCTTATTTCAGCATGATTTTACTCTGTGCCGTCTCTAGTATGACAAACCTAAAGAAATATCCTAATAAGCACTGGGATAAATATGCCTTGGAATGTATTCAAATAAATGTAAATGTAACGTAATGTAACGTGCAATGAACACGGCCCGCACTCACGTAAAGTTCATCCTTTTCTCCAGAACTTGCCACACCTTTCCGAAAAATCCCTCGAGAACTAATCTACCGTCTACTGTCTTCACAATGGTGACTGGTGGTTCCTGTTAACACAGACCCAAAGGTTGTCGGTAAAAGCAGCGAATACGATGCTCACTTCTGGGCCAGAGATTAAAATATCCACTGCAATCACAGTTCACAGATTCATTCTCTTTTCTTACATTGCATTACTCGATAATCCTTCATTTTAATCTAGTCGCAGCAAATTGAAAGAAATATATACAGGGTGAGTCACAATTACGTTCTTATTTAAAGAAATTATAACTATATAATAAATAAAGCAGCAGACATGATAAGAAGCACATCATATTGCTGCGAAATTCAAGTTTATTTTCAAAATGTAAATTCTTACAGGTGCTTGAGTATTTCTTTAAATCGGGACTTAATTTATGCTCGCTCTCTAAATTTATTTCGTCAGGATTGCCTTAAATAGGCTAAACTGGAACTAGGGATGGAAGTCGGTATCAATAAATCGAAACACTCCGCTTATCAGTGTCACTTACGAGAAAATAATTCTTCGTAATGAGGCAACACACAATGGCAACATCTGTGTAACCATTTTTTAAAGATTTTCTGGGATTCTGGTCAGCTAACAGCCACAGATGTCTTACGTCTATCAAGTCAGGAAATGTGGGCCCAATTATATTTACGTAGGTTTGACGTCTGACGCCTGTCTCACTGGCTAATGTCATTGCGGAGGATTCCCCACGTTAGCTAAAAGACTGGGTGGGGATCCCCCTACAGCCGCGAACAGAACCGCATGTAGATCCTCAATAAAGCGTCTGTTATTGTTGACTGCTTTGACCAAATTTCGAAGCTTTCGACAGAAATAAAGACAGTTATGGTGAAGCTAATGGGTGTATTTTTTTGTAACCTTCACGTGTCAGAGGTTAAAAATGGAATATTGATTAAACATTTGATGATGAACTAGTCACATGTTCTCGCTGCGCAGAAAAGTGCGGACCAACTTCGGTTTTGAGTAGGAAAACAAAATTATGATTCATAACAAATTGCCCGATGCAAAGTGCGAGACACAAAGGCTGCGTGTTGCGTAATTCAACTGCCTTGCCGTCCCGTTGCATAAACCAGGCAGTGACGAGCCGACCCAAAATCAGAATTATACCGAAGCATCAACCTGATCACCCGCGCCCCCCATATAAACCCGCGGTCGAGGAAAGCGTGGAGCCTATCCTCCACGTCGAAACACGCGGTGCTCACGTTACTTACCGTCATAGTGGCAACTTTCATGGTCATGCCCTGTAAGTCATTCCTCCGTTCGAAGAAGCTGATGGTGGCCAAGGTTACCCAGGCCCCATGACTCAAAATTCCAAAGTAGTTTTTGGCGAGTGGAAGATCTCGAGTCACGTGGTACACTTCGCTGATGATGATGATGTTGTCGGGCCCCTGGGAGTGCGCCACGAGAAAATGGCAGTCCAGAGGAATGTACACGTTGTGAAAGAATTCTTGCAGTGATTCTACGTCTTTTTCTTGAAAGTTGCTGAACAGAATCCAGACCGCGTCTGAAAGGCGAACTTTTGATGAAACCTGAATAAAAACAGTAAATAAATTATCCCATTTCCTTCTCGTAAGCAACAGATGCTTTCGTGCTTTGAAAAAGCAAATTTAGAAGGCAGCTCTGTGAGCGAGGAACCTGATCCGTTAGCCTGAGGGGGGACAAGTCAGAGGGTGTGCAGAAACAGCTCTGAAGACAGCCCTAACATTGGAACCCGAAACAGATGAAGCCAGGAGAAGCGGATTTGTATGATTTTTATACCTGGAGCAGGGTGGCACTGGAGAACAGGACGTACAGAGGGCGGTTGCTACGGCAACCGAGATGGTGGTGTGCGATCAGCTGATCGATTGAAATAACAGCAGACGCCATTTGTCTCAGTGTTAGCGCCTTCTGAACCTGAACAAGCAGTCGAATTTTGTCTGAAAGAAAGTATCACTTGTTACAGAACACAGGACAACTTATCTTAGATCTTGTTGGAAATAAAATGGCACGGAACCATTCTTACCTAGCATCAGGCTTTCCTGATTATAATACAAGAACACGCATGTGGATCTGACGTGAGCTCCGACGTGGAATATGACAAGTGGTGTTGCTGTCTTGTTCCACTGCTGGCATCTGGCCACACTCAGCGTCAGGATGATGTATGTGGCCAGCAGAGTGAGGGGACCCATGGCCGAACAGGTCAACTGGGGCATTATGCCGTAGGCTGCGTAACAAAGCACCTGGTGCTCTGACTGAAGGACGAGAGACCTGACCCTACAGCTGTGGGACAAAGCACCTTGTACTGGAGCTATAGGAAGTTACGTCACTTTACTACCTAAATGAAGAACAGCTTCATTTAAAAAAACGTTTCATTTTAGGGAGAAACAAACAGATTAAATAAACATTTTGAAAACCTGAAAAACGTAATTCCTTCAAAACCAGATAACAAGCCTTACTAACAGTAAGTGACGCTTAAAAACCATTGGTTTCCGATCCAACCTCTCTTACACCTTGTATTTATTATTCAGTGTTCTGTCTGACGACAGGTCCATATGAACAGGATCCTTCCATCCTTTTCTCGGACTGGGACCTGTTCATATACGTTCTTGGCAGATGATCCAGAAGTGGTTTGCCATTGCCTTCTTCTGTGTGTGAATGGAGTAATTGTTGGGATGCCACGGAGAAACCGGGGAAGCCCCCGGAGGAAAACTCCGTGTTGCCTAGACCACGGCCTTGCCCAACACAAGTTATAAATTCGGGCACCGCCGGGAATCGAACCCGAGACCCCAGGATTACAAGGCCAGCGTTCTAACCGCTAGACCACCTCATCTTATTATTATTTAGTGTTCTGTCTGACGACAGGTCCATATGAACAGGATCCTTCCATCCTTTTCTCGGACTGGGACCTGTTCATATACGTTCTTGGCAGATGATCCAGAAGTGGTTTGCCATTGCCTTCTTCCGTGTGTGAATGGAGTAATTGTTGGGATGCCACGGAGGAAAACTCCGTGTTGCCTAGACCACGGCCTTGCCCAACACAAGTTATAAATTCGGGCACCGCCGGGAATCGAACCCGAGACCCCAAGATTACAAGGCCAGCGTTATAACCGCTAGACCACCGTGGCTCTATTACACCTTGTATTAATAAAAAAATCAACAAACATACGCCAGTAACGAAAAACAAAGTGTTTTGTGGATGCGATTCCAACAATTTCACATACCTGACCCGAAAATGGACGTTATAAGTTGATGCACAAGCTTAGAACTAAACTGCGCTTGGTATTATGACTGACCCAGATTTGTCACTGCGGGGAAGTACACCTGTAACACTTCGGGGTGTCATTTCAATCGGCCGTATCTCGTTACAATCTCGCGCACGACAAACGCTGAGTGCTTCAGCTGAATATACAAGTAATCATTAAATTAACTAATAAACTTGGCGACAAGATTGAAACGGAAGTCCTAAAGTACTTAAGCCCACGGTCGTAAATTTCATTCCACGAGGCCCAAAACCCCTTAACGGCATTGCCATGGCAACGGTACTGAAGACACGCACATTCACACGTGCAAACAGAACACGCGGAAGAAACCAACGAATTTGAAAGCTGATGCCTTGTCCTGACAGAGATTCTGCGTGATTTTCCCCGGTCCTTCCAGGCAAATGCCGTGATAGTAATTAAAATCGTGTCACTACTTCTCTTCGATTCCTTTCCAATTAATCATTTGATATTTTACGGTGTGAAACAACTGGCAGCGTTCAGATGAACTACAAATAAAAAGTTGTCAGTGGAACCACGGTTCCGGAGAATTTGACGTAAATACGTCTATACGGAAAGGAAGTTTATATATTGGCTTTATTCTAAATATTTCCTTTATACATGCTTTACAATTGAGTAAAGTTTGATTAAGACATTGCTTATTCAACTTGAATTAGTTAAGCTTAAGATGGGTCTGTGGTAGCTGAATGTAATGTAATGTAATGAAATGTAATGTAATGTAATGTAATGTAAGGTAAGGTAAGGTAAGGTAATTATATAGGTAACCTTTGTTGTTTATTTGTTGATAAACAGATGACGTTTCCTAGGTAACATAACAATGAAGTTACACTTTTTCGTTTCCCTTTTTCGTAACACTTTTTCGTTACATTTTTGCCGAATGACACTGACCCTAAAATATAGACGTATTTACGTCAAAAATAACAAGTGAGGCGAGGAATACGAAACAGAAGTTAACGCAGAGAAAAACAAAGCACGTTCGAGTATCGTCACCAGACTCCAAGACGAAGCTACAAATGCTTTGAAAATGTGTCAGAGGTCAAATAATTTTGGAACAATGTAGATAAATCAAAATTGCATTCACTAGGAGATTAAATACAGATTAAAAGCAGGGAACCCTTACTACAATTCAGTTTATAAACTTTTTCATTCCTGTCTGCTGTCTAAAGGGGGAAGAGATTAAGATATACAGAACTGTACATTAAGAGTGTCTAAGGACAGGCTGATGAGAAGAATATCCGAGTCTGAGAGAGATGAAATGAGAGTAGGCTGGATAAAAATGCGTAGTGAAGCTATTCGTAATTCTTATTCCTCCCTGCATATTACGGTGCTCAAATCAAGGATGACGAGACACGAACAGAGCGATGAGAAATACGGACAAGAGTCTGGCCTTTAAGACTAAAGGAAGCGACAACTCGGAATATCTCGTAGTAATTAGGAGGATAATATTAAAATAAATCTTAGATAAATTAATCTAGAGGTGTAGACCGTGCTGCCATGACTCAAGGTTAAGAACCGACGGCACGAAATTGTGAACATAGCAACGACGTTTCGGCCATAAGAGCAAGGACATCCTGGGTGTTGAGCGTGATATTTATTAGCTTCTGAAGAAGGACTCTGCTACAGTCCACGAAGTTGGGCATAAGTCACACTGAGAGTCTCTTGCTTCTGCTCAGGACATCCGCTGTCAAAACCAAAGGCGGGAGGAAGACGACCTGCAAGTGTTTGAGCTACGCCGTCTGACCAGTCGCGTGGTAGAGCGATAATCATAATCAAAGGCGAACACTGAAACTTGAGCTGAATCCTTTTCTTGTCGAAACGCAGGTAAACACTTACCTGTGTTCTTTCGAAACGTCGGTTGTCAACTCTAGCGTGATAAAAATATCAACCTGATAAATACGGACACATTTATGAGCTGTTGGTAGCAAGTCTAATGTGAAACAGAATTTCAGATTTCGGGAGCGGGGAACATTTTGGTTACGAAATCAATTAAAACACAGAATCAGTCGGTCACAAGATTTGTGTGTCGGCATTTCCTCCACACCGGATGTAATGTTTGACCTTCCCGTCTTACCCAGCACCAAATATATGCGTTTACTAGTAGGTCTTGCAAATTTCGTAAAATCTTCTTTTAAAATATTTATACATACAAGCGTATTTGCGACAATCACTTCATCTTAATCCTTGCTGTTACGAAACACGATCAGCTAACAGAAGTTAGTAATCAGTATAAAATAAGAAATTCCTGCCGTAACGATCAGAAGGAATTGATAGTATTACACGAAGATGAAGGCGACACGTTCCTCCGAAACTACAGCAATTACTTACAATTCTATTCGGCGTCACAACCCGGAACACAAACGAGTCTGCATTTTTATAGCCTTGAATAAATCATATCTCCCATCGAAACACGAGTATTCAAAGCTCCGCACGCGACAGATCAACCAGCGACGAACCAGTTCACTCACTGCGCAGTATCGATATATCCAGCGTACAATCGACACAGCCCGGCACGCAGACGTAATTAAGCAATTGCATGACACAGATATTCTCACTGCAGTGAAGATAATGATGTACTTCTGGGTTCTGACCCAGAACTACATCGTCAGCTGTGCTTCAAACGCGTCTATATTCTGCGGCAGTCCTTGCTGCCTCAATCTTCAGGCTGCCCCGATGATGGAGGCAGCAAGAACCTCAGAATCGTCGGTCAATAAAAGTCTACCAGACCTCACAGCACTACAACCCAGAAGACAGCCTTCTTCTGACTCACCGCCGTCAAAAACTCAAAACCTTACTAATTTTCATATTTCAAAATAACATTTATTCAAAATCACTTCATAGTATTCAACAATCCCATATGCAGTATTAAGGGGAAAAGACCCTTCGTGGGAGTTCCGTAGGCTCAGGCCTATTTCTTACCTGGAGAACCGACCAGTTATACCAGACCAAAAAAGAACCCATCAAACATGAAATCAGTGATGATTAAAGCACAGTGCTGCCCAAAAGCATTTACACCCAGTCTGAGGTCCACGTAAACGAAATGTCACTTCAGCTGAATTTGGTTCTCGTCCAACTTCGCCGTGACCTTGAAACACTCACAAGCACACATTTATTAGTAATTTATTCACTCGAGTTTCATAATTCGTTCACTGAGTGGCGTAATCGCTTCTGTCGACTTACATCGTCGACCATGGCCGTCACTAATTTCGTAATGTCGTATTCATGCCGCCAGCCCCAGTCCTCTCGCGCCGCGCTGTCGTCGAACACCTGCGGCCAAGAGTCGGCTGCAGACACACAGAACGAACCACAGCCATCAGACCCAGGTTACAGTAAACACAACCTTCTAAACTTCCTACCCACATTTCTTATTCTCCTGCCCCTTTGAAGCCAAAGTTCGTCTTCCTTATATTTAAGAATCCAGCCCGTACCGCGAAGAAAACACGACACTTCACCATTACGAAACATCAACTGGTTAACGCTGTTTAAGGAAATAATCGCTGTTTACACCGGGAATCACACAAAACACATGATACAAAATGAATAGTTACTGATTATTAAAGCAGGCGGTTCATATAATTACCACTCGGGTTTGATGGTTTATGATTTTGTGTCAGAATGTATGTTCCCAATAATAAATTCTGAGAAATTTTATAGAATTTCATCAAACTTGGTTTATTATGCAAAAAGATCAGTGCCATAGCTCAGGCGGTTAGCCGTCGGCTTCTCACCGCGAAGGGCCGACTTCTTGCCAGTGTCAGATCACGTGAGATTTGTGATGGACGAAGTTCTTCGATTTTACTGTCAAGTGACATTCCACCACTGCTTACATATTCACGCGTGTATCAAATGGGGGATGGACAAAGGTCCCCTTAAAGCCTCCAGATGGCCACCCCTTCGCAAGAACCAATCAAGCCACAAGACATCGCCTCACATTTGTATTTTCTAAATTTCAAAAAAATCAACATGAGTGCGAAATTCTGAGGTGGAAGTGACACTTAGCCGCAAGGTATCCTGGGAAAATTATTTAGAACAAGGTACCTTCGCTTTAAACTGTACACTTCATACTGACCGATCAGCTGTCGACTGTCGGGGCGGTAAGTGACCTTGATTTCAGGAACCTGCTTGGCTATCTCGGCGGCTAGTTCTTCCGGAGTGAAGCTCATAGCTGTGACGTTGTAGACTCGTCTCTTCAGCTTCGCTGATGGAGTCACCATGAACTCCCAGAGGGCTCTGAGGCAATCCTTGATGTACATCATGGGCAAGCGTGTGTCCGGGCTGAGGTAGCATTCGAACCTCCCAGTCTGAAGTACGTCGTGAAAGATTGCCACTGCGTAATCTGAACACGACAATCAGAACGCGTGCTTAGTTGTGGATGCCTTGTGGGTCCTAGCGCCGTTACCAACGTTTCGGAGGTCCTTGCTGCCTCCATCATCAGGGCGACTACACGGCGCTAGAACCCAGAAGGCAGCCTCATCGGACTCCGCCGTGAAAACCTCAAATTCACACATACTTTGCAAATGCGTTACTTTCGATTTCTCATACGACATCTACTCTGAAGTTCACTATACTAACCATTTTAAGCCAAAGGACGTCTAAATATTTTTTTTTTAAAATCCATTCCTTACCTCAAAGAAAACACAACGCGTCTCCACGACAAAGATCGATTTGTTAATGCCGTTTAGGGAAATAATCGATATTTACGAGTATTATGCAACACAGACGATAAGAATCACAGGGTTTTTTAATCCTTCCGAAAAAATAAAACAAAATATCTTGCAATAACTACCTACAAATTAACCAATCCATTCGCGAAACCTGATTACACGTGGTCTCAGGCCGGATATGGCCCGCGGGCCGCCAGTTTGACGAACAGGTCATGAAAGAGCGAACCACCTTTTGTTTCGATGCACTGTATTTCATTCATGTGATACCAAGTTGTGTGTGACTCAGGTAGTTTCTGCTTTGTGGAATGCGGTTAATAAAATGCCCCGGGAATCAACTTTTTTTTCTGAACACATACTCAACGTATCGAAAAGCATTAATCTGAAACCAATACCACAAACAGAAAACTAACAAAGAAACAAACTTGAACATCTGATACGAAAGTATTAATTTGATAATATACAGGCTCAACTGTTTTGTCCCACGACTCCATGACGTACATGCGTACAGTTAAAAAAGCTTCTAAGTAGAACCACGGTTCCGGAGAATCTGACGTAAATACGTCTATACGGAAAGGAAGTTTATATATTGGCTTTATTCTAAATATTTCCTTTATACATGCTTTATAATTGAGTAAAGTTTGATTAAGACATTGCTTATTTAACTTGAATTAGTTACGCTTAAGATGGGTCTGTGGTAGTTGAATGTAATGTAATGAAATGTAAGGTAATGTTTTATAGGTAACAACAATTCCGAGTAAACAGATGACGTTTCTTAGGTAACAACAATTCCGAGTAAACAGATGACGTTTCCTAGGTAACAACAATTCCGAGTAAACAGATGACGTTTCCTAGGTAACAACAATTCCGAGTAAACAGATGACGTTTCTTAGGTAACAACAATTCCGAGTAAACAGATGACGTTTCTTAGGTAACAACAATTCCGAGTAAACAGATGACGTTCCCTAGGTAACAACAATTCCGAGTAAACAGATGACGTTTCTTAGGTAACAACAATTCCGAGTAAACAGATGACGTTTCCTAGGTAACAACAATTCCGAGTAAACAGATGACGTTTCTTAGGTAACAACAATTCCGAGTAAACAGATGACGTTTCCTAGGTAACAACAATTCCGAGTAAACAGATGACGTTTCTTAGGTAACAACAATTCCGAGTAAACAGATGACGTTTCCTAGGTAACAACAATTCCGAGTAAACAGATGACGTTTCTTAGGTAACAACAATTCCGAGTAAACAGATGACGTTTCTTAGGTAACAACAATTCCGAGTAAACAGATGACGTTTCTTAGGTAACAACAATTCCGAGTAAACAGATGACGTTTCCTAGGTAACAACAATTCCGAGTAAACAGATGACGTTTCCTAGGTAACAACAATTCCGAGTAAACAGATGACGTTTCTTAGGTAACAACAATTCCGAGTAAACAGATGACGTTTCTTAGGTAACAACAATTCCGAGTAAACAGATGACGTTTCCTAGGTAAAATAACAATGCAGTTACACTATTTCGTAACACTTTTTGCCGAATGACACTGACCCTAAAATATAGACGTATTTACGTCAAAAAAGGAAAGGTATGCCGCTATGCGCCAAGTAGGCGCTCAGGGGAAGGGTTAGCGCCTATTCATTCTCAACCACGCGAGCAGCCGTTAATTACAAAATATTTCAGTATTAGTAACCCTCGATGGTAATAGGACACAAAAAATATATTACATACAAGTGATATTTTAGTTCTCTATCTTCAACCCTGAAGATGGAAGTAATATGTTCTTCCGAAACGTTGGTATCCACATCCATCGTCCGTGATACGGTAGGCACTGCCATTTTGAAATTTCAAGTTTTTACTCACCAGTGGTCCCTCCACCCGGAGGGTCGCTGGAAATAACACCAGGAAAGCGGAGGCAACGGAAATCGAGGCCGTACCGGTGGAAATAATATTCCCCCAGAAGCTCCGCGTGGACCTTAGAAACACCGTATATCGTCTTCGGGCGTTGGACTGCCACATTCGGCGTTGGGTTTCTGGGAGATTCCGGTCCGAATGCCCCTATCGTACTTGGTACAAATATCTTCAATTTGTACTGTTTCGCCAGTTCGATCGCGTTGTGTACGCCTGCAAAAACACCAATTCTTCAAGTCACGTAAAAGTTACCACAAATTTTTTAAGCCATTCCCTGTTTCAGTGAGCCTCAGCTGCCCCTAACATTTCAGAGGTATCTTTATCAGCTGGTTGACTTACACGAAAAGGTCTGAGGCTTTGACGGCGAATTCTTCTCGGGCTACCAGCCGTGTCAGGTGCTGACTTCAGTCCACTGATGACAAAGATGGTTCTCGAAACGTCGGTGTTTTCTCCGTGGATCACCTGACAAGGCTGGTAGCCAGAGAAGGAATCATTACAGTTGACAAACAGCTTCTCAAAAAGGTTTCTGAATTAGTCGCATTCTTGGCTGGCTGGTTAGTTAGTTAGTTGGTTAGGTTAGATGCCTCGTCACCTTCAATGTTGACTCTGATGGCCAATGGAACGTTCTGCTCGCCTATGGCACTAAGCAATGCGCTGAAGTGTATCAGCCAATCAATACGATGCATCACCACAATTTCCTGCAGTCCCTTAAAATCCAGTATGTCAGCGAATATGAAAGGACCTGCAAGATATTAAGTAACCGTTGCACTTAAAACATAACGATGTAGCTCCACATTTATCGACCGACTCGGCGACCATCAGCCTCCCAGTCACCAAGCTCGGTGCTGTTAGGTTAGGTTAGGTTAGTTTAGTTTAGGTTAGGTTAGATTAGGTTAGATTAGGTTAGGTTAGATTGGGTTAGATTAGTTAGGTTAGGTTAGGTTAGATTGGGTTGGGTTAGGTTAGGTTAGGTTAGGTTGGGTTGGGTTAGGTTGGGTTAGGTTAGGTTACATTAGGTTAGATTAGGTTAGGTTAGATTGGGTTAGATTAGTTAGGTTAGGTTAGGTTAGGTTAGGTTAGGTTAGGTTGGGTTAGGTTTGGTTAGGTTGGGTTAGGTTAGGCTAGGTTAGGTTAGTTTAGGTTAGGTTAGGTTAGATTAGGTTAGGTTAGATTGGGTTAGATTAGTTAGGTTAGGTTAGGGTGGGTTAGGTTAGGTTGGGTTGGGTTAGGTTGGGTTAGGTTAGGCTAGGTTAGGTTAGGTCGGGTTAGGTTAGGTTAGGTTTGGTTAGGTTAGGTTAGATTGGGTTAGGTTAGGTTGGGTTGGGTTAGGTTAGGTTGGGTTAGGTTGGGTTAGGCTAGGTTAGGTTGGGTTAGGTTTGGTTTGGTTAGGTTGGGTTAGGTTAGGTTGGGTTAGGTTAGGTTGGGTTGGGTTGGGTTAGGTTGGGTTGGGTTAGGTTAGGCTAGGTTAGGTTAGGTTGGGTTAGGTTAGGTTTTGTTAGGTTAGATTGGGTTAGATTAGTTAGGTTAGGTTAGAACTTCCGTCATCACAATCAGGCAACCGAGTATCAGGTCATTTCTTACGCCGAGGCTTTCAGAACTTACTGCCACATATTTTGATAATTCTCCTGATCACCGCAGAAATACGATGCACTTTAAAATAAGCCACGACCGTTTTATTACCTTATTATTTCCTATTCACCATTCACGAATAATAGTTAATATAACCTTGTCAGCTGAAAAAGCAGATACTAACCTTCATTAAACACTTCATTACTGGGCTTGATTATATCGGACATTATAACGTTTTCCTGGCCATATACTCCTCTCAGAAACCTCGCTACTTCGACTCCCAGCTGCCCCAGGCTTCCTGAAAACATGCAAAATAACTTCAGTCCGATGACTTCCGATATCCGTGTCAGAGATGAAAGCTTCGGAGAACGTAAAAAGTTCTCGAAGCTCTAAAATAAACACGAAAAAGGCATCGACGTCCTCCCTGAAATGCGGCCTTCAATTATTGATATTTACGTATTGTGGCTGCCATGAAATACAGACCTGTTATAAGAATTCTTGGCGGATCGTGTGGGTTTGAATTCCGGTCAGGGTAACCATTGCCTAAGTACTGACTGTACAGTCGAGACAAGGCAACCAACTGTCGACGAAACATCCTGCCAAAACAACAATATCACATTACATGGAGGATAATATTAAAAAATTCAGTCCCTACCTCAAATAAAACACAACACGTCTCCATGATAAAAATGGTTAATATTATACAGGCCACCCTGTGACTTTAAGAGACAAGTGGGGATTCTAATTGAGACCTTTATGAACTTAATTTTAGCCTACTGTTGAGACATTTTGGCGTCGTGTGAATTTTTCGTGTTACGTTCAATTCAAGGAATGGAAGATTTAATAATATTTTACCTTCCAGACTGAATCGTGGTAATAAGAGAGATTTCTGACGTTTCATTTCGGAATTTTGAAATGTCAGAAAAAAGTTATATTTTGCAAACTGTTAACAAAACGTAAATATATTGCTCTATTATCGGGAATTATTTATTTCAGTAATAAAATTCCCTGCAATAAACACCACGAGAACTGTTTCAAATATCTAACATCGCGTTAGTTCTGCCATCTGTTGAAAGGAATTCTACAGAACAGCAAAAATGTCAACAGATGCAAATATCAGTCTCTTTTGTTAGCCCCTTGCATGATTAATTACACTCAAAAACAGACTTCGTTTATTCGAAAATTTCTATGGAATCCTGTAATCTGTATTGTTGAAAAAAATTACTTTTAACAGCTGACAGATGGCGAGAAACTTTTCTTTCACAAATCGCCAAATAAAACAAATCCAGCCCAGTGTTTTCAAGTGAGACACAGCGTGCGAAACGTAAAAGGGGATAATTAAATAAATTTTGAAAATCTGTAACGCGTATAAGCCAAGAATTAGTGTTACCTGCCTTATGAGGTCAGCTACGCGGAATACCTTCAGCGGGAGCGCTTGATATCGACTGTATCCAACAGAGGAGGCCCATAATAGTTGATGGCCTTCGGCCGGTGGCCCCACCATTCCACGTGACAACCCAGATCAAATTCTTTCAATAATAACAACTTGGAGTATGTGGCTTCAAACTTAACTCCTTGATATTTTTATAGTAGATATCGCAAGTTCCTGATGATCTAATAAAATGTACAAAAACCCCAAATCTTCATGAAAACTTGCCTACTGTTTGCCACATGTAATTTAACATGAACGTCAAGGATGATTACAATTCTGAACTTGTTAACTTTATGCAAGATACTTTTGGTTTAAATTTGCTTTCCAACCTAAAAGAAGGTACTATTAGGTCTAATTCATCCACTAGGGTTTATACAAAAACCGACTTTTGAAAAAAAAACGGATTCGAATTCCAGTATTTCCAAAAAAAAAACGGTTAAACCGGTTTTAGAATTTTTAAAAAAAACAAAAACAAAAACAAAATATAGTTAAAACGTTAAAAAAATATATGTAATTATTTTAAAAAAAATTCAGTTTATTTAATATTTATGGAACTACAAAAATATAACAAAATAAAATATACTCTATACAAAATCAAATAAAAAAACTAAAATAACTAAAATCCGTACAAAATATGAATTATAAACTATGTCAATTGCTAGATCCAAGTTAAAAATTTGTAGCCTCTCAGAAACTAATTCTAATGTTTTCTTAGCATCGCAGGAACTAGCTAAAGGAACTAAGCCCAAATTAAAATCTTCCGCAAAATGGTGTACGTTGATATTCAAATATCTGCGATATCTTTTGATAGTCCACTCATCTAAAGTTATAGAAAATTTTTTCCCAATCTTCTAAATACAATCCAATTCATTTATAATTTCACGTTCGTCATTGTCATAAGACGCATGAATGAGATCCATTACTCGAGAGTTTTTTCTTGGTAATGAATATCCCCGTTGTTGCAAAGACTCTCGTATGAACGAGCTCGTTGTAATGCTATTAATTTACAATCCATCCATTGCAGCAAATCTTTCTATAATTTCTTCCAAACTGCTCTTTTTCACGAAATTAAAAATAGAATGCGTTTGTGGATTTGCATGTCAAACATTCGCCTGACTCATGAAGATTAGTTTTACTGCAATATTCTTGTGCCCGAGGCGATTTCAAGTCAAAATATTAACGTTTTTAATTAATTAATTAATTAACTAATTTTTCAATATTAATTCTAGTATCTAAATCCGGTTTTTTAAATTTTAAAAACCGGTTTTCGAATTTTACAAATTTATACAAAAAAGACGGTTTCTAAACCCGGTTTTTAAAAACCGACAAACCCTATCATGAACTGACATGGTGTTTGAGCGAAATGTTTATCGTTTCACTTGTATGAAGTATGTATCATTTTTTACTTACAGCAGGCGTGTATTAAGCGTCACAACCCAAGGTACTCAAGTTAGTGAGTTAAATGACGTGTAATCTTTAGGTAAATAAAAAGTGATAGTGGAAACACGGTTCCGGGAGAATTTGACGTAAATACGTCTATACGGAAAGGAAGTTTATATATTGGCTTTATTCTAAATATTTCCTTTATACATCCTTTACAATTGAGTAAAGTTTGATTAAGACTTTGCTTATTTAACTTGAATTACTTACGCTTAAGATGGGTCTGTGGTAGCTGAAATATTCATGAGATAGTATAGTTGCGTCATATTGTGATATTAATTAAAATAATTATTATATTTGTTTATCGTCAAATCACAATAAAATAGTAAGATAAGATAATTAAAATTATTAAAATATCATCTTATGTTCCATATCGAGCATTCGATTTACATCGGAACATTCACAACACATCTGAACCGATTGCTATTTCATATATGACTGGTAAAACATCAAAACACCACGTCAACAATAATGTTATATTAATAATATCTAGACACAACTTCCAAAAAATATACTGAGAAAGATGATAAAAGTATAAAATTGTAAAAACTATAATTAATTGTAATTTGAGTTTAAAAGTTTATAATTTAGACCTGATGACGGTTTGATAAACCGAAACATGTTGTGAATGTTCCGATGTACATCGAATGCTCGATATGGAACATAGGATGATATTTTAATCATTTTAATTATCTTATCTTACTATTTTATTGTGATTTGACGGTAAACAAATATAATAATTATTTTAGCTGAAATATGTTATAAAATTTGTACATTTTAGAGTATCAACATATCGTGCAAACACCATATCTATACAAGATCACCTACATTGCAGGCGTATCCAAATCTATTTTCATTAAAATGCTTATGAAAATATTCTGTTGCATTGTCATACCTTGGTTGCGCGATTCTTGTAGGGACGCTTGTAGTTGCTAATGATGTGGAATCATTAACTTGAAGTAATTGCTTCTTACGATTTCTGTATTCCGTCATACATTCAGCATTATTTTTTGGTATTTTTGTGGGACCTTCAGGTTCATTATCTAATACTTCTATTTCTAACGTTTTCTGTACTGTCTTAGATATTCTGCATTACGGACTCTTTTAGTTTCAATGTCTTCCGTCTTGTTATCTCTGCATAGTATGACGCAACAAACTAACTCAAAAACAAATTATTTAATAATTCTTGTATAAGATAAGTTTTTACCAGCACAAAATTATCTACTCCACTTCGCAATTTTTCTACAATCGATTCACAGCTGAGCTCTTTCCGCAATAACGAAAGCGGATAACACAACATTGCAGAGTAAACAGATGACGTTTCCTAGGTAACATAACAATGCATACAAGCTGACTATTGTAGTCAGTCCATATTTACAAATTGTTGATATTTCCTAGGTAACCATCTTACACATTTTTCATTATACATTTTTTCCGGAATGACACTGACCCTTCCATATAGACGTATTTACGTCAATAATGTATTTTGTTGTGTGAATAAATAATGTATTCTTTGGGTAAATAAATAATGTAAATGTATACATTAATGTATAAATAAAATTTTATTTCAGTAAAAATATACTTCTACAGTTAAAGGGTTGCTCTAGAGTCCTTTTCGTTCTTTCTCGATAATTTCGCGTTTTTCGCCTATCGGTTTCTGTCGATATTTAATACTTCGTTTTTCAGCGTGTTTTTTGACGTAAATACGTCTATAAGGAAGGGTCATTCGGCAAAAAAGTGGAACGAAAAAGTGTAACCTGGTTACCTAGGAAACGTCGTGTTTACTCGGCATTGTTGTTACCTATAAAACATTTCATTACATTACCTTACCTTACAATACATTACATTCAGCTACCACAGACCTCTCTTAAGCCTAACTAATTCAAGTTAAATAAGCAATGTCTTACTCAAACTTTAATCGATTGTAAAGCATGTATAAAGGAAATATTTAGAATAAAGCCAATATATAAACTTCTTTTCCGTAAAGACGTATTTACGTCAAATTCTCCGGAGCCGTGGTTCCACTTAGAAGCTTTAACAGATGGTAACAGATCCAGTTTTTTTACGTGTGTTCTTAATATGGTCTCGTTTATCAATGTAAGTCTTCTTTCCCTTTTCTTTATTTGTTAAATAGTTCTGATGTTTTAGTTCTTTACGTCGCTGTTCAGAGGCCAACTCTTCTTGGTCAGTCAACGTTTTACGTCCAGCCCCACCCTTGCAAATCTTCGTCTTAAAATCGATCATAAAGTCAGTTTTCGTAATCGTAATATATGGAATGAGTATTAGTACTATGAGTTTACCTTCTTGTACTTCAAATAGTTGATAACCTCTAAACATAAATCCGCGTGGAACTCTGTTGTGTTTGTTGACTGATTTAGTTCAAATCTCGTTCTAGGATACGTTTTAATTGACAGTAGCTTATCCTCCAATAACGTAACATTAAAACAAATCACTGTTGATTATAAAAAAGTTGTGATGAACGTCGGGACAAATCTACACTTAATTAAAAGATTCGATGTGTATTAAAAGAGGTATTACAGTGAGAGAGGCGTTAAAGTCGTGACTGTTCTGCCTCCTGTAGGGAATAAAATGAACTGAAGTTGCCGAGTAAACAAATGAGCGAGTGGATTGCGCCTTTGTTTGTATAAATAAATGTTTGTAGAACCAAAACCATTTGTGATATGTGAAATCTGAAAACAGATATGGAAAGCTCAAGAGGTAATACGTATTTCGTACGCAATATGTCCGATCCATCTCTTACGGTTTTCGAGAGGCGGGCGCCTAACGCGCCAGATGCATTGAAAATTGTACATATTGGTTCATTAAAATTACAATAAATGCATAAACAATTACAATTACCTCAAAATACATTACAGATTCTTAAAGGTCTTTATTTACTGATCATCTTACATATAGGTTACATTACCCTCACTCTCACCATTCATGAGAAATGAACGTTTAAATGTGACTCGGCTATAGCTAACGCTGTTTTGATGACGTCATTTCTTGACACCGACGGGAAATAACGTATTTTAGTATTAGAGAAAATAAAAGAAAAGTCAGCACTCGATTATCGTGCTGTTAAACAGCCTTCATTGCGACTGGTAGGCCTTGTAACCTCTACTTGTGTTTTCATATCAAACTCCCTGTGTTATCTTTACAGTAAGACTGACAATTATAATGCTATGGTGCATTGAATGTTTACATGAAAGTGCATTTCGAATTCTGTAAACTCCTAACTGAAATATTCAACAATGGCATTTATTTGATTCCTCTGGCTGGTCACACATTGTTGAAATTCTTAACATTTTGTTAAAACTAGAGCAAAACGCTCCTTTCGTCTATCAAGGTCATTCGGCAAAAAAGTGTAACGAAGACTGGTCACAAAAATGTCTAAGATCAATATCAACAAATCGACAACAATGGTTACCTAGGAAACGTCATCTGTTTACTCGGCATACAATGAAAGGGGGGGGGTTAAAACACTTGACCCCCCCCCCCCCTTGAGCAGTATGACTTGAATGAGTATTATTAATAGTATCAGTTTACTTTGTTGGTATTGGTACTTCAAGTAGTTGACAACGCCAACTTCTGGAGCAGTGATAATGCGACTGTATTGGTAGTTTATCTCGTCGTTGGCATACAAACACAACAATGGCGAGTAAACAACCAATAAAAATAGAATACAACAATGTCGAGTAAACAAATGTTTGTTTGATGACGTCATTTTGTTTTGGCTACAAATAGGTTGACAACGACAGACACTGGACAGATTCAGGGCACAACAATGAACAGACACCTTGGTCACGTGCCATGTAGTCAGCGTTTTTACCAATGTTCCCATCAGCCGTGAAGATGTCATGCAACAATCAGATGTCTGTGTCAAAACCACGTATCTCCAGGTGTAAGATTTTATCACGAAAACGACGATATGACCATGGGAAATTATCTTTCTCCAGTTGTCAGCCGTGTTTTGAAGACATGGCTTTGAACTCGGCGTTACATGAAACTGCTACGTGGCTCTGGTACGTGGAAGAGCCATCTCTCGTGTGATCACAAGGGCGTCTTTCGCATAATTTGATTATTATGGAAACCGAATTATAAAACTGGCTTTCATTTCTTACTCTCCTTGTTTATAGAAATCGAAAGATCGTGATCTAGAGGTGTTATGCTACAGGTTAAACCTCTCGACAGGACGGATGCCACTGGGTGGGGAGAGCAGAACTTTTTAACTGTTATAAATAAAACACCAAATACTAACCTACAATATAATTAAACAAATTTAGATATAAACTTTGCTATGTCCTTCTCACACGTCACCTAATAGCATTCGCACTCACCCCAATTGCATATCCCGACGAGCAATGGTCAGAACTTAACCGCGACAGACACAGATTCCACTTGTAACTCCTGCCCTAATAATAGAAGCAAGTAAATAAATTCGCATCTTTTGTAAACATTCTAGTGACCTTCTCATTGGTCCAAATTGTTTGTTCCACATGTTTAATCCAAACATGAAACATGTTTGTTTTATTCAACCGTAAACTAAGAACTTTGAACGCTGGTGGATGCAATAGTGACATCACGCTGCATCTTCAACAGAATCCATGTTGTCATCCCGTGCTTTATACTACATGTTTGATTACTATAATTACTTTAACAATATTAATAATAAGTTCAGTCATAACAGTAGATCTTATTTATCAATGGTGGGTTTCAGGTCAATGAGAAATTTCTCGATTGTCGTTGTTGTAAAATGCGCTGTACTCTATAAGTTGAACCTTCCTCATTAATAATCATGTGTTTATTCTTCTGACACTTCATTATAGACATTTAAATAAACCAGGCCAGATTGTGGAGATAAATTATAGTAAGATGCAAGTCTCGTACTCTCTTAACCTAAGGATGGCATTTGACCCCAGGAAATGCCAATGGTCACATGATCTGTCTGGAAGCTGTTGCCTCATCTCCAGCACCACAATATGACTATTCATTTGAATCTTAATATAAACCACTATCTGAACTGAAGGGGTTACATTTTGTCACTGCTGCTCGCTGTAAAGTCATTCTGATCTTTGAATAAACTCTACGTGGATTTGGATATTTGACGTCGCTGATTCACCTCCAGGCTTCCTGCGTGAGGAACTTAGATTCCTCACCTTACCTTCTAGTTATCCCAACAAATAGATAACTGATCAGGAACTCTACTACTATAACAACTATTATTATTTTATTTAGTGTTCTGTGTGACGACAGGTCCATATGAACAGGATCCTTCCATCCTTTTCTCGGACTGGGACCTGTTCATATACGTTCTTGGCAGATGATCCAGAAGTGGTTTGCCATTGCCTTCTTCTGTGTGTGAATGGAGTAATTGTTGGGATGCCACGGAGGAAAACTCCGTGTTGCCTAGACCACGGCCTTGCCCAACACAAGTTATAAATTAGGGCACCGCCGGGAATCGAACCCGAGACCCCAGGATTACAAGGCCAGCGTTCTAACCGCTAGACCACCGTAGCGGTATAATAACTATTACCAAAAAACATTATATTGTCATCGCATTTTAATGACGCTAGTGTAGAGGCTTAAAACTAGCAAAGCCTGGAGGGGGCAAAGACGTTTCGTCTGTTCTTTTTTCTACCCGATGATGAAAGCAAAACTCAGCTGCCGAAACATGATTTTATAATGTTTAGACGATGGATATAGTACAAATAATTATTTGGCACAATGACAAGACTCTTAATTTTTGATGTAAACACGTCTATATTTTAGGGTCAGTGTTATTCGGCAAAAAGTGGAACGAAAAAGTGGAACAATGGTTTATCAACAAATAAACAACAATGTTTACCTAAGGAACATCCATTTACTCGGCATTTTTGTTACCTATAAAACATTACCTTACATTACATTCAGCTACCACAGACCCATCTTAAGCGTAACTAATTTATGTTAAATAAGCAAAGTCTTAATCAAACTTTACTCAAATGTAAAGCATGTATAAAGGCAATATTTAGAATAAAGCCAATATATAAACTTCCTTTCCGTATAGACGTATTTACGTCAAATTCTCCGGAACCGTGGTCCCACTGACAACCTTTTTAACAAGCAGTGGTATTCAACCTGGGGTACGCGCACCCCCGGGGGTACGTGAAATTTAAAAAATATTATTTTATGATAAACACTGAATAATCAGTAATGTAATTTATTTAATTAATTTTAGATGTAGATTATATAATATGTAAAACTTGAATTATACACCAACAACTTTCGGGGTACAAATTTGAAGAGAAATTATATCTGGGGGTACTCGAACAAAATACCACTGCGTTAGATTGTGTTGTATGAGCTTGTGTTAAGGCGTCTGAAGTAACAACTTAACACCTTTAGCTCAATGTGACAAAAGCGCAGACAGCACAAGTTTATATACTAGTAAAAAAATTCAGTCCCCGTCACAAAGAGAACAGACTCTCTATGACAAGAACCAGTTTCTTAACGCCGTTAAGTCAAATAATCGCTCTTAATTCTGATCCGAAAGCCATAAATATACTCTCTAGACAAAATGCAGAGGTACAGAATGTTAACGCAACTGGTACGTATAATTACCATTGAATATACGAAGTTAAATAAGTAATTATTTGTCTGAATGACTAACTTTTTCGTGCAGTAATTTTTTTTTAAAATAAAAAATCTTAGAATTACTTACTCATAATGCCAAAAAATCCTTGTTTTATGGAACCAATTCATATTAAATTAAAGATTTGAGACTTTAATTTCCGACTGAAAATTCCTCGTCGATATAATTTGCGACTAGTAAAAGTTATGATTCTTGCTGCTTTAACGTTGCCTTCAACAATTAAACTGGAATTCGGTATTGTCTCCAGGAAGCCAGGACAAAATATCTCATCGTTCATTGTCAGGAAATAACAACGCGAAGCAGTCACCAATCTGTCAACCACCGCTGAGCGGAGAACAATAATACAATTTGGGGATAGAAATGTGACAGTTCAAAAGAAAGATATTAGATTTTCGCTTTCCCAGCTTTCTTTACAGCAACAGTGTAAAAGAACCACTTTCGTTGCTAAGGTATTGTTGTTTAAGTAGGTTACGCGCCACGGTGTTTGACTGCTGGTTCAGCAAGTGTGAACCGTCCATCCGCCAGAAACGCTCAGTCCACCGCCAGAACGAGACTTAAATCCAAGTGAACAAGACATCACAACACGTACAAGACTCTGGAATCCACAGCCGACAGGTAGGCACTCTGCAAAATCGCCCGTGTAAGCAAGTAAGTGTCGTCGAGGCATTGTCAGTTTCAAAAACAATTTTTTACTTCGATATTCAACAATGCATAAAAAGATTTAACACGTAAATTTTCATTATTTTCATCCCGTGCAGACAAACGCAGGAGATAAATATCAAGACTAAACAAAAGCTTAGATCATGTTTGATCTGGTTACTTCTGAAACGTCTGAATTATTCATAAAAAAAAGGTTCAAATTTGACCTTAAAAGGTCCAAAATTTTTTAGCAAACAATGATGTGGACCTGTGACATTTAAGCGTAATATTTTCATACTAGAAAATTGCCTGTCAATAATGATGGAAAAATCTAAAGTAATAAAAACACGTAAGGCCCAAAATCCCTTGACAGTAAATTATCAAGGAACCAACCAATGTTACGATGACATCTTCAGCTGAGTTCGTGCGACAGCTGTTAACGGCGCAGAGCGGAACGGCGTGTTCCGCGTATGTCAGAAGTAACGTTACCATCAGACTCGGAGACACAATTCTGCATTAACAACACAATGTAAGTACGTGTTTCGAAATGATTCTCAGTGCAAACAGCGATCAATTCCTTAAACAGCGTTAACCAGTTCATCCTTGTAATGGAGAAGTGTGGTGTTTTCTTCGCGGTACGGACTGAATTCTTAACCACTTGACAGGACTCGAGAAAAATCAGAGCTTAAACAGCGTTAACCAGCTGATCTAGGTAATGGTGAAGAGTTGTGTTTTCTTCACGGTACGGACTGAATTCTTAACCACTGGACAGGACTCGAGGAAAATCAGAGCTTAAACAGCGTTAACCAGCTGATCTAGGTAATGGTGAAGAGTTGTGTTTTCTTCGCGGTACGGACTGAATTCTTAACCACTTGACAGGACTCGAGGAACATCAGAGCTTAAACAGCGTTAACCAGCTGATCTAGGTAATGGTGAAGAGTTGTTTTCTTCGCGGTACGGACTGAATTCTTAAATGTTATTTATATGATATATGCTTCAGGTGTTCGTAAGTCATAGATCATAGGGGAAGACTTTCAAAAAGCGACGTACACAGAACATTGGCTGTTAAGTGTTATTATCTGCGGGCTGGTGAGCATCGAACGGACCGCGTCTTCAGGTCAAAACACTTGTACACGCCTCTACCGTTACCAACGTTCTGTTGGCGGAATCAGCTTTACCGCCTTCAGAACGGTTACACTTGTAAGCCAAACAAAATTAAAACCATCTGATAAAAACTTATTTCAATAAAATAATCGCATCATACTACACGTGACAGCCGAATTCTGCCATCTTCAGGGATGTCTAATTACGCAAAAGAAATCGACATAACTTGTTCTTCTTTTGCTGAATGGAGTCTGTCCCTGCACCTTCGTTACCATGGTAACGAAGCACAGCCTATTTGTCGGAATTTAAAAAATCTGCAAGAGATAATATTCAACTTTCTATCGTCATCAGCCGACTCTACAGCGTGACAGTGCGTGTGCATGTGTGACCGAGAACATACATACAGGGTGATCCAAGATTATGTTTATTGCTCTGTTATTAAAATCAACGTTTTTGATTCCATTAAGTGGACAAATTGTTAAACTTAAAACAGGAGAGGACTCAAATTCATGTTATATACCCTGTAACATTTTTTACTCGAAGTGAGACACGAAATTATTGGAACAGATCTTAATTACTCCGTGTACAGGGTGTTTCAGATAAAATTTCGGGTTGCAGGAATAACATCACGTGCTTTTAAAAACAAACCGACCGACGAGAAGCCAGTGTCTAACCGCCTGAGACGTGCAAAGGTTAGGACTGGATTCATCTGGCACAGGATATGGACCAGTTGCAGATTCTTGTGAACGCGATAATAAACATTCGGGGTTCCGTAAAGAGCGAGAAATTTATCGACTAACTTCGTGGAAGTTCGAAAGAAACAGAACAACAGGCTTCGTACCTTGCCAAAAGCGAGTTCTGGAGAAAAATTCTCAACGCCCCTGCTAAGATTCAAATACCACTCACACGACGGACAAACCAAACCGTTGTCAGATAATGAACTCCTAAAAAACAACTGATCATATATGCGCACGACGATTTTCTGGGTTATGACGCTACGTAGTTTGGTTAACGTACTGCCTCCATTTTCAGGGAGACGAGTAACAGGCAGGAAACGTCGGTACAGTCATCTCAACACTCGCCAAATACTGTAAGGTCGCCTGCACACTCGAAGAGAGGATTCGAAGCTCGCCACAGTCATATTTTCCCATTTTCTGGGCCGAAACGAAATTACTCGTCTGCCGTCGACCGTGGAAAAAGAATCACCTAAATGAAAGCAGTACCGTTTTTCGAGAACTTTCTTTCTTCAATGACTTTAACTCGTGGACTATCCCGGTATCATTAACCCGCCGAAGCCCGTCTGAACATAATTCGTTCGCTCGTGTCTCCATGGCAACCATCAACTGGTTAACGCTGTTCAAGGAAGTAATTGCAGAATCTGACGAAACTCATAAATACTCTGCGATCAAAATTCAGAATAACTAAATTTTAAAGGTGATATATATAGTTACCACTCGACTTTAAAGTGACAAGTACCGTATTCCTCTTTTTCGACAACTTTCCTATCCAAAGACAAATGAAGTCGCGGTACTTCCGTCATTTGTTTGGAAAAAGATTACTGTCTCGTGGGAAATTCCGCCGTGTAGCCTGGAAGAATTTACCAACGATTTATATATACGTATATCCGAAACCAACTCCTCGCTCTCGAATTACTCATCGCCCTGATGATGAAGGAAGCAAGAACCTCTGAAACGTCGTAAATTTCTACCAGGCTACACGGAACAACAACACAGAAGAAGCCATCTCCTGCTACACATTCCTACATTCCTACATTCTGTATAATTCTAAATGTAAACAGCGGTTATTTCTTTAAACATCTTCAACCAGTCGATGTTTTGTAACGGCGAAGACTTGTGTTTTCTTTGCGGTACGGACTGAATTCTTAACCACTAGACGAACTTCAGCTGTGTACAGGCAGGTTTTCCTCTGTCTTCAAGCAAACGATGAGATGGTTCCCCAAGTTCCAAGTTGCCACTGCAAGCTTCTCATGCAGCCCTACCGATTTAAATCAATCAAAATTTACCCCCCCCCCCCTCCCCGGTCAGTAGAAACGTCTAAATTATGTACTAAACTTCCAAATTAATAGTCTCAGCATTTTCTAATACACAATTCAAAATTCCGTCGTTTCTGTACCAAATCATTGCCTATGGACCTTATAACTATAAGATGCCCCCCCCCCCTAAATCGAAGTGTCTCTCACTTCTCCCCCCACCAATTTCCTCTTTGCAAATTCTACTCTTTTGCTATCCTTATCTCTCGCTCTCTGTACAGGACTCGAAGTTAATCAAAGCTTAAACAGCGTTAACCAGTTGATCTTTTGTAATGGTGAACTGTAGTGTTTTCTTCGCGGTACGGACTGAATTCTTTTAACATATTAAAACTACCACAACCAACTTTATACCCCTCCCCCATTTATAACAGTAGTGCCTATCGCTACTCCCCCCACTTTCTCTCTTCTCTCTCTCTCTCTTTGCTTCGGCTTCAAAGGGTTAAGAACCTGAATCCGGGCGTACAGCAGGAGAAGTCGTCATAAAATGTCAGAAGTCACAGATCGAAAATGTCAATAAGAACAAGAACTACGACTAAGAAACAAAAAAGAAACTGGGGCCGGAAGCACGGACAACGAAGGCTTCGCTTTCCCCCGATGAAAACACCTTGAAAATACAATAAGCGTGTTATACAACTTCCTCCGATAGGATCGCGCCAATGACGCAACGGAAAAACGTAAAAATTCGCATTAAAATAGGCGATTGATCGGTACTAGGTGGCAACCTGGTCACAGACCACTCGCTCCGACAATATTCCACGTCAGCGCGAACAACTTCAAGATAAGGCAACGAGATTTTTGCTGATCTCACGAATAGGGTATGCTTCCAGGTAGTGGCAGGATTTGGCGGTCCATTCACTGTCGAGATTAATGAGTGGAGTTTCCTCCAAGAACCACACGACTTTAAGGCTTAGTAACTCGTCATACGAACAAATTTCGAGATGCAAAAAATATATATTTCTAGACCGATCCATTCTGTATCGTCGCTCACAATCAACCTGGCACAACTGACGCTGTATTCCCTCGTAGCTGAAAGTGTCTTAGAATTAGCGACCAAGAAACTAGAAACGGCTTAAGCGTCTTACCGCTGTCACACTCAGTACTAATGCTTTGCGTGTTGCAGAAGCTGTAGGATGACGTGAAACATGTGGCGTCCCTGGTTCCTGCTTGTGGCTATGGTGGCTACGTCGGTCACCTCGACAGACGAACACGACGCCTGTCCCACCGAAGCCGATATCTTGCCGTGCCGCTGTAACATGCGTTCGGACCAGTTGCAGATCTGGTAATTACAGAAACTGCCGTGCAGTTTGTCGCACAGACAATTTCTTACCTTACGTCGCGTGATAAAATGCCACGTCCTGTGCCAGGTGCAGCCACAGCGACCTTACCCGCGTGCTGCTAGGTCTCCAGGCTGTGGGAACGCACGTGACGAGGCCCGTCGACGAGCTGATCTTAGAGAACAACCACCTGCCCTCGTTGCCCGGCAACACCTTCTCTGCCCTCCGCGTGGTTCGCCTAATGCTGCGGGACAACGGGCTGGAACGGGTCGCGGCCAGTTGGTTGGCTGGCCTGGAGGACACGTTGCTCGAGGTGTTCGTGGTGGAGCCGCGTCTGCGGAGCCTTCCCGCCGACAGCCTGGAGCAGCTTCGCGGTCTCGAAGCCATCACCCTGCAGGGTGGGGCCATCAAACGGTTACCGCGTTTCTCTGGTATTCCTCGCCTGCGCTACGTACACATTGAGTCGCCCGCCCTGATAGAACTATCTCCTCACGGGTTCAAAGCGCTGGGTGACCTTGAACAATTGCACGTCACATTTAGCCCGTACCTCACTCGACTGGAGGGCGGCTTCCTGCAAGACCTTCCCAGACTCCACACACTCAACGTGTCTCACTGCGGGCTCGCTTGGGTGCACCCCCGGGCCCTGTCTGCCCTTCCCGCCCTGAAGGAACTCTCTTTTGTGGGCAACCGGCTGACTGACGCGGGCATGGTGGGACGCGCGGCCCGCGAGCTGTCGGCCCTCGCAGTCGTGCGGTTGGACGACAATCAGTTTGACGCCCTGGGCGAGGCGTCCTTCGTGGACCTGCCGTCTCTGCAAGAGCTGACCCTGGCAGGCAACAGAATAGCAGAGCTGCAGCGTGGAGCTTTCGACCGGCTGCCGGCCCTCCGCAGGCTTGACCTGAGTAGCAACCACGTCCGGCGGATACACCCGGAATCATTTCGTCAGCAGTCAGGAACCCTGGAAGAGCTGTGGCTCACTTCAAACGTGATTGACCACGTGGCCGAGGTTCGAACCTTGCTGGATGCTCTCCCTCGATTGCGCTATCTGGACCTCAGCCACAACTACATCCAGGAAGTGCCATTTGGGGCACTGCGAGGGCACCCCACCCTGGAGAGGCTGCATCTGGACCACAACAGGGTACAGCATATCCAGCGAGAAGCCTTCTCAGCCATGCCGGCCCTACGCGAACTGCGCCTGCGAAATAACTCCCTCTCTAGTTCCTCTGACGGCCCGTTCTGGAACCTACCCGCCCTCAAGGTACACCAGGATTTGTTAAGGCAATGGAAGCATAGAAGCTACGATGGGCTGGGTATGTAGCTAGGGTAGGAAGGGGTGTAGTTACTCAGCAGTAAAGATAATGCAGTGCACAGTCACGGCACAACATTTGTGGATGTGCCAACAGATCAGGTTACTCTTGAATTGTGTTCCGTTAAGATTTCAAGACAAATTATTTTTCAGTGAAGCTCACGTTAGGGGACAAACGCTGGCTGACATTGCTTGAGAACGCTGGGGCAGTGACCAGAAAATCTGGACCTGAGAAAAATGAAGTGGAAAATGTCTTATGATGATAAGCTCCGTAATTTTTACTGTTTAGAAAATATAATTAGGATGATCAAATTAAGGAAGATGACATGGGTGGGGAATGTAGAGATGGATGAGAGATGCATATGTTTTGTATGGAAATCCTGAAAGGAAGAGAACACTTAGAAAACCTAGATGTAGATGGAGGATAATATTAAAATTAAGCTTAGAAAAACAAGGTTGGAGGGAGCAGACTGGACACAGGTGGTTGTGGACATGACAATGATCACTTGGGTTCCATACAAGGTAGGAAATTTCTTTTTGAGAACTGTGGTACAGAAAGTCTGTTGATGTTTGAACAGCAATTTCTGAATGAACGCGTGTCAACAAGTTGAATAAAAAGATGTCACATGAGCCTATACCTGTCATGTCAGAATACTCCAGGCTCACCTAAATTAAGTGCTTTTTTCACCTGAAGGTAGGAATGATCTAGCATCCTGAATGTCATAATCTAATTGTCCCATGACTGTCTACTTTAAACTGTAATTTTATGGCACTGTGGCAGGGACTGGATCTAGCATACAACTACTTCCGGCGGCTAGACCCTCGCTTGCTTGCAAACCTTCCTTCACTGCGACGACTCGATATGAGCGGCAATGCTCTAGAAGTGGTGGCCCCCGATGCATTCCTTACCACCCACGCTCTGGAACATGTGAACCTGTCAAGGAACGCACTCTCAAGTATCCATCCGGCTACTTTCCGGGACCTGCTAGGCCTGTATGAATTAGACGTGGGTTTGAACAGACTGCGGGACCTCAACATGGCACTGCCACGCGGTTTGGAATACCTGTACGCGCCCAGAAATCAACTGACGGCCCTACCTCTCACTCCAAGACTTGCCTTGCCTGCGCTGCGGCTCTTAGATCTCACCGGAAATGGCATCCAGCATATTGTCCCTGGATCTATGAGTGCTTTGGTCCAGTTGCGGTGGTTGCATCTGGGGGAGAATGCTCTTCAGACACTCGAGGAAGGATCGCTGAGTGGGCTGGCCAGCTTGGAAGTACTGGACCTACATGAAAATCGCCTACTGAGCATAAACGACAGATGTTTAAGAGACGTTCAACGACTCAAACAACTGAATTTGCACGGAAACCGTCTGGAGCAGCTAGGGAACCGGCACCTGCAGGACAACGTTCGCCTGACACACCTAGACCTCAGCCATAACCAACTGAACAGCATTGAACCAAATGCATTGTCCAGCAACAGGTACAACTTAGCTCATACTTACCACATACAGAGACCAGCAAAAATTACCTCGGCAACATTTAAGAAATCATGTTATGGACCAGCGTTTAATGGTTTAGCAGTATACTACCATGATTCACGGCTAGCCAGACTGCACACATGCCAATACACGTTAAGAGTTCTGACAATACTCCAAAAGACCTTTTAGGTCTACGTAACACATTTTAATAGGTATTGTACGTAATGTTGTAGGGAACTACAGGAGCTGGATGCATCCCACAATGCTCTGACTGAACTTCCTGAAGCACTGCAAGGTCTGTCCACCCTGCAGCTGCTGGACCTTGCCAACAACCGCCTCAAGACACTGAATCCCTCTGCCCTCGGAGGCATGAAATCACTTTCTGAGCTTAGGCTTGCCAGGAACAAATTGCAACAACTGCAGGTGGATGCATTCCGCGGTCTACCAGACCTAGAACTCCTGGATTTGGACAGCAATGAACTCGTAACCATGGAAACAAACGCGGTCAGGTCTCTGCCGCAGCTGAAAGCGGTCCGCCTCGGACGCAACAGACTCGTCACCGTCCCCAGCGCTGCCTTCACTGACCTGCCTCAACTCCAGAGTGCCGAACTGCAAGAAAACCAACTGACAAAGTTAGCGAGCGACGCGTTCAGTGTCGTGCCCCAACTGCTGCTTCTAAACCTCAGCTATAACCAACTGACTGGACTGAACCATGCTGGACTGAAGGGACTGAAGTCCCTGGAAGTACTGGATGTCAGTCACAACCAAGTGGCCAGAGTGGGGAGTGGCAGTTTGGAAGGCATGGAGTGGCTGGTAGAGCTCAAGGTAAGTAAATATCTGGGAGACGTAATTCGTGGTTGAACATTTATCAGCCATGTCACAGCTTAAGCAGGGTCAGACATGATGTCCAGCCTGCAACCACAAATCGGCTATTCCTAATTGATAAATATCAAATTAATGTTGAAAAACTAATTATTTTATTATTTAATAAATTAAATCTGGTATCGCTCATCAGCAAACCATCGGTCACATTGCAGATGGATAACAACAACATATGCACAATTCAAGGATCCCCTTTCAACGGGATGCCGCGTCTTCGTGTTCTCAGTCTGAAAAACAATAGGATGACCTCCTTGGCCGAACCAGCATTCCAACGCCTACGCAGCAATATTGCAGTGCTGGACATTGATGGAAACCCGTTAGCCTGCTCTTGTGGTATGATGTGGCTTCAGGCGTGGCTTAAAGAGGCGTCCTCAGAAGAGGGTCCACACTGCGCTGATGGTTCTCTGCTGAAAGAGGCACGTCTCTCCCGGCAAGACTGCAGAAACATAGACGCTCCTACAGTTGGATGTGAATCATCACCTTCAGGTAAACACTACCAGAGATAGTGTCACCAGATCATCAGCATGTTTCTTCGTTTATTTAATTAAGCGTTATCAACTATATAAGATACAAAGTGTCATATGGTAGGTAACCACTGCATTACGATGTTGCAGCAGATAGGACAGGCTGCGAATTTACTGCGTCATGTAACACCAGGTGGCACTGTATGACCTTTTGGACTCTCCTGACATAAGTCTGCCAAATTATGAATTGAAATATAAATACGTACTTCAAACTTAATCCGGAATTATGATCAGTGTCAATAAACCATCTTACCTCTATCATATTAGGCAGTTTTGTTAAAACATTCTGCCTGCAGGCAGGATTTTTAGCGCCAATTCACAGCCAACGGATACACTACTCTTTTCCAATATGAATCTCCCTTGTCGTTTGAAAATAATACGACCAGTTTGAAGAGATCTCATACCTCAGCATATTGTAGCGAAAAGTCTTCAAACTTTAGTCGCCTCTCGGCTCGCACTGCTTCCATTTCCAGACAATTAGTGTTTAGTAATCGACATTGTAATATTACAGGCACTTCTCAGCTGCTCTCAACGTGGATGGAAGTGAAAGACAGCACTGCAGCACCCTCACCAGAGGAATCAGAGTACTTCTATGATGAATATGTGGAGTACCAATATGAAGAAGGAAACTCAACTGCAAGCAAGAACCACAGCACAGTGATGCTGACCACGGACATACCCCTCATAGTGGAACCTTCTAGTTCAGACCCCGTCTCAGCCTTGAACACAGGAGTATCATCTCATTATATTGCTGGAGACACACCCACCTTCTACGCTGGAAGTCGCCACGAAAAGAACAAGACGATGTCGGGAGCAAACGGCGTGAAACAGCAAGCCCCCACTCCACCTCAGGCTTCGAGCGGCTTCACCTTCTTCGGTATACCCCTCCCCAGTCTAAGTCTTGGAACGCTGTGGGGATCTGGAAGAAATGCAGATGCAAAATCCAGTAATGGAGGAATGCGGTTCGTCGGTGCACGAGGCAAAGTACAAATGTTACCTCCGCCAGTCCAGTCTGGAGGCTTCGTGCCAATGCTACCAGGCTCAGGTGGTTTCGTTCCCATTGCTGACCCCAACATCAGACAGAACAGCATCAACCAATCACATGGCGCCCATCTTGACGCCGAGCATCAGGTCCAAGTCAACTACACAACCTGGTCGAAATTGGGGAACGGCGATCTTTCAAGCCACGGACGGAAGACCAAACCAGACGATCCCCGCACGCACTCGTCTCACGTGCCGTTCCCCGTCTTGAACTCGCAAGTTACGCCATCAACAGTCGACCAAGCCAACGAACTACGGCTTACTAACGACACTTCAGTGAATATCAGTCACATACAGACAGCCCAGAGCTGGCAAGACAAAGAGAAATCTGTTCTTCAAAATGACTCCCACTCGACAGACATTCAAGAAAATGTAGTAGACCATGCTCTAGCCATAAGTACGCCATTTTCTTTGATAAATTATTTGGATATTGAAGCAGCAACGAAGCCAACAGAAGAGAACACAATTTTTTTATCTCATTTTCAACAACACAAAGGACAAAGGAACACAAGTCATGAAGAAAGTGATGGAGAAGGGTGGGGATTTATTGACTGGCTTCAGACACCATCCCCTCCTGAAAATGAAACCCGTACTATAGAAGGTGAGGACGATTTTTTCAGTTTGACATGAGAATATAGAACAATTATGAGAACTGGTTCAAAATCAAGAATTTTCTCTCCCAGAACAATTTTTTCACACACACACCATCATTTCACATTAGCCAAAAATATACTTCTTATCCATTTTGATATGAAACCCCTTTTCGATTAAAAATTTCCACAAATTACATTTTAAAAAATTCACCCCTAGGCCCACGTCCTTCTTAATCTGATGTCAATACCAATTTCAGGTTCTTTCTTAAAATTCACTGCATCTGAAGTTGATTAATAAGAATACACAATATTTTTATTGCACAGTATAATTATTTATACCGATGTTGCAATGGTTGACCGTGCTCTTATGGTTTCATCTGTAGCAGAAAATCCTTCAAAATTAAGGGTTAAGTAAGTTGTATGAAACTATTTTGTCTTTCATGCTTGCGCATACCAGAATCTCAAGACACGATGATCACTTTCTTCACACTTTTCTGGAATTAATTAAGATGGTGTGAATTACAGCAAATTGTAAATTAGTTTAACCCTTAACCGGAATGCTCAGAAAATAATGTGGCTAAATTACTATGTAATCTACAAACGTTTTTACAGCACGCAATTCCAAGAAACTAAAAACAAATAGTCACAATGCAAGTCGTTGCTCGAGGACTATACAAAATTTTACACAAAATGATTAATCCATTCGCTGAAAAAAAAATTTGTTATATCGCTCAATTCGTATTTTTCATCACGCTGATCTGAATTTTCTTCAGTCGACATTACAGTTTTTGGCAGTCGTGTTCAGAGTCGATACTTATTCCGAGTTGCCTGACCACAAAAATACATTTGCACTGAATTAATAAGACAAATAAAGATACAGAACTGCAGTACTTCAAAATTCTGTGTACTCCACACTGGAGTACACACTTTGTCTTTAGGATGACAAAATCAAATCTTTTACAAGTAACTGTGCTATACCAAACATTACAGAGACCCAACAGTCAACGCAGACGTCAAACCCAATGCTACTTGGCGACTTGTGGGGAATGATATCAGGGAACCAAGACTCACCCTCGTCACTGTCTGCGCTACTGATTCCCGGGGGTCATCAACCTCAGTTCCGTGGACCAGGAGGACGTCCGACCATCACTAAAGTGTCATCCTCAACGTCACCTCCACCACCGACAGAAGAATACCTGAGACGAACTGAACCAAGTACCACCAAGTCCCATTCTCCGCTTTCGCCCGGCACCACTGTAAACTCTTCTATGGACTGGTACTTTCAAAACTACAACAAAACAAACCTCGAGCCATACGTAGGGCCCGGGAAGACAGTGCGAAGCGGTGAAAAGTCGCGCACAGACGTGCCATTATTCCCACTGGTAATAATGGTAATATTGCGACCTCTGTTTTAGGATATCACTTACTGGCGCTCCATCGGCTCTACACACATTACTTTAGGTCTCATGGGCATTTAACCTGCTTGGGTTGGTGTTCAAACTCGGGTCAAAGCATCAGCACTGGTTGCTTAAAGCACTTATCAGCATATTTTAACGGTGCACTATAATTTGGGACAGCTGGAACAGGTGATCGGGTCTAAAAAAATGGCACGTACACGTTACAAGTGCCAAAACTTCTCATGAATTCGGTGAGCAATCAACGAAATAAACAGAACACAGGAAACACAAATGTGTTTTGATTAAATGTATTTACTGTAAACAGGCTTACGGAAACGAACAATTTACGGAAAGGACTTTGAGAGTATGTCTTATTTCATAAGATGTACCATATGAAACTTGGCACAGCCGTGCTAAGCGCTCTTGTGGTTTTTCTCGATAGCTCCAGACTGGGGCAATACCTCAATACAGATTTGTTATAAACTACATCAAACTTTAGACATTACTGTTTTAGTACATTAAGTGTAGCATGCAACGAAGCTCAAGCCCATTCCATTTAATGCTTTGAAGCCCAGTGGTAAGTATATGTACCACCTGCTTTAACAATCAACAACTCGGCATACTCTGTATATACGAGCTTCGCGTTTCTCAACGTAAACAGCGACTATTTCCTCGACTTAAAACAGCAATAAGTAGTTAATCGCTGTCTTAGAGTCGTGTCGCTTTCCTTGAGGCAGAATGTTTCAGGTTTGGCTTTGAAGGGTCAACACATTCTTGTGTGACGCAAGCACTCTAGCATCTTCCGGGTATTTAAATTAAATCTTTGTACGAGGACTATTTAATTTCACTACACTGTGCTATGTTACGAGGATTAAAAGTTTAATATTATCACGGACTAAGGTACACGAGCATAGGATTCATAAATCACTGGACCAAGGAACAATATGTCACACCTACCAAACAACAAAATGCCACGAGGCAGAATCTTTGAGCAGCTGGTAGTCTTTCGACTAACTTCTATAAATTTCCTGCTTTTAAACGACTCAAAAATTTGTGAGATTTCAGGTTCTCATGGCACCAAGGATGAAGATAACTGACTGTCTTCTGGGATGTTGCGCCATGTCGTCTGGTAAAAGTTTTCAGACATTTCAGAGGCACTTTCCTCCACCACCATCGCCCTGATTACGAAACATGTACAATCCATTTGTTGCGATACATAAGCAGTGAGAAAACGGCAAAATTACAATTTTGCACACGCTAGGCAGGGACATAATGACGTATGAGCTCAACCACAATAACCTTGATGTAGTGGTCAAAAAATTAAGTGAAATAAACAAGCTAAACGCACTTTTTCAATAATTTATTGAACATGAATTTTTATTTCTTCTTGGATACACCAACAGTTCTTCCACGTCTTCCTGTCGTCTTCGTGTGTTGTCCACGGACTCGCAGGCTATAACACAACAAGAACTGTCATGACAGACAAATCCCCACAATCATCCATGCAGAGCGAATGAAAAAGTTACTAGAATTTTTATATTCTTGGATTCATCTACGTCTATCAACATGCATTTCCTTTAATGAATATCAATCTCAAGATAAGTAAAAACCAATACGAAATACGCTAAAATCCTGGGACGTCTAGTGACTCACCCCCAATAATGCCTCATACCACGGTGAGCGCGTATCTTCTTCAGTCTCTCCAGGTCTTCACGGAGTTTGCTATCCAAGTAACTGGACGTGAGCTGGGAACAACGTCGGCGTGTTACGGGCACAAATATACCAAACCAAAATATCACCGTAATCAATTCGCAAAGCAAAATGTAGCACACAAATCATAAACTCTCTATCAGAGACAGAAGTTCCATAATCTGAATGCAATTAATGTAGCACAGGCTACCAGCTGCTCGCACGTTGACGGTACGAGAGCCGTTTACTGTGCAAACTGTCGCCAACTGAAGCGTTACCATTATCCAGATACTGAGGTGCGAATGCAATGACAAACAGACAAGGTATAACTTGACGAATGAATACAAGACATGACCTCGTAGTCTTCGGCACCAACGGTCATCTTCGCACATAAAAACTTCACAAGTGATAGTTGCTGACAACAAACCAGTAATTTTTGTAAATTCTATAGTTTAATTGGTTATAAAATAAAAAAATATTCACCAAAATGACAATATAAAAAAAACATTGAATACCTGGGAGTATTTTCCATCCACAATGTCCTTCTGTCTGTTAAGGAACCAATCTGGAATCTTGTATTGACGAGGATTTGACATGATTGTTACAATCTTCTCAACCTGCAAAAGGAAATCAACTAGGCTGTGACAACAGACACCGGAACAAAATACGGCAGGAAAATCTCACATCACCATAATCAGCTCATCAAGTACTGTCATGTAGTAAGACAGTGATGCAAAAGTACACAAAACATCTCTGAATTTTTTTCTTTGCAGCGATGGGAAGCCCTAACCCTTCATAGCCAAGTGGTAAATGTATTGCATGCTTTAACAGCCAATAATTCTTCATTTTTACACACACGGTGAATTTATCATCAGTGTATGATTTTCTGAATAATCAGCACTTACTTCCATAATTGAACAAGTTCTGAAAGTGTTCATACAACCGAAGTACAAGCTTCCCCGAAACTTACCCTGCTCTTTTAACACAAATACAGAAAGCTTAAATACGTGTGTCGGAATAGTTTCTGACCACGATTACTTTGGTCAGTACCGCAGGCTACAAAGCGCGGGAACTCACCTCCTCATCTGTGCACTCTCCAGCTCTCTTGTCCAAATCAATGTCTGCTTTTTTCAGCACTATGTTTGCATATCGGCGACCAACACCTTTGATTGCTGTCATGGCAAACATCACCTTCCTCTTGCCATCAATGTTCGTGCCCATGACACGAAGAATGTGCTGAAATTTGTCTGGTATCACTAGCGACTGAAAAAGGCCATTACGGACAGAATTTACTTGCATTCTATAGATCTTATTTCAGACAAGCAAGCAAAGAGTCACACACACACACATAAATATAAATGAAGGCACATAACTGGTTGTTTCACTTATTTGTCCGTCATTTATTATTAATATTATAATTATTATATGTGGATGGAATCACTTATATTGCTGGCAAAATGTTCTGAAAAAATTGTACAAAAGTGACTACACATTTATGAATTAGTTACCTGATGCAACTTGGGCTTATGAGGTCTGGCAAACCAAAAAGATACAAAAGAAACCAATAGGAAACAGGGATCATGCAACAAAAGAAACAATTCCACGCTATGTAAAGCAATAACTAGGAAAAGATAAAAAAGGATGTACATACATAAACAAAACAGTGATGGGAACAAGTAAAACATGCAAATTAGTGGGGCATTCAATTGTTTGCCCCAAGGATCCCTGAAAGCCAAAACATTTAGGATTAATACAGACTATTTTAAGTACGAACACAACAAAGATGCATGATGTATGTAGGTGTTACATCTGAGGACTTATAAAATTTTGTGAACTACACACACAATAACCTCGTAACCAAACACCCCAAAACTCTGGGATAAAACATTTTATAACACCCACAAATAGTACTATTAATGTGTATAAAAGACACGTGCAACGTTAAAAGCAGTTAAGGTTATGTAACTTAAGCATTATAAAACATCGCATGTTAACCTCAAAAGAAGTTAATTACGCCTCAAAATAATCTCATCTGCCACGAGATTACCTTCTACCAATAAACTATACGTATAGATTGTACCACAGATCAGGATTCTACGGATAAACCTGCATTACTATCAAATAGAATTCTCACCATTTTCCTTAGCCTACACCTCAATCACTTCCACGTTCCCAAAGGATGTAGACAAGTCTCGAGCAGAGATAAACTATAAACCAAAGATGTTTGATGATGAAAGCGTTTCCTGCAAAAGATGGCAGCACAGTTGCTATTACCTCTGACTTAATTTTACACGCAAACCTAAATGTGAATAATACTAATGATTTGGACAAATGTGGAAATGCATGGACAAAAAATAAAGTTTTGATATTTTTAATATTTAAAAATAAAGGAATGTAAAAATCTTAATGATATTACAAAAACCATGTTACATGTTAGTACAGAGTACTTGAAATAATCAGTAGTACCTCACACTTGTGCTTTCTGTTATTCTTTCCTTCTTGATGAAAATAAAGCAGTCTTATTTAAACAGCAAAGTATCGTCAGGTCACAGGGTTGCTATTCTGCCACTAAAACAACTTTCTGGCCAACGTCACAGCTTCTGACGTAATTTATATAGTAGACACCAGATGGCAGCAGCAGTTTAAACATGGAGGTTATTTAAAATTACATGCGTCAATAAATATAGAATACACACATTGATATAAAAGCCTGGCGTGTCACCTGAAAGACAAGACATTGAGTATTAAGATGGCTGTCCTCTGGAATGTTGCGCCGTGTAATCTGGTAGAAGTTTCAGAGACACTTGCTGTCTCCATTATCAGGGCATAACCTTAAATGAAACAGTGGTAAATTCATGGCTCAATTGCTTTTGGAATGACGAAACTCCGGGCACACCACAGCATGTCTACCCTTCCAGGTAGGAAAATATAAAGAACGTGGATTTTTAAAACGTCTGCAATAGAAATGGTGTTTAAGGAAGAAGGGAATAGAAAGACAAAAAAGGAATCGTATGAGAACAAGAATGAATATGGCAAGGAAAAGTGTAAGATGTAAAAGGAAAGTGATTTATTCGTGCGTAAATTATGATATATTGGGACTGTGGCGTGTTTTATAGAAACTCTGCTCTACTGACATCACAACTACAAGCGGCTACATTTCTTGCTGAAATAATCTTAATTGGTAACTCCAGCAGCCATTAACTAAGGCGTGGTTCGCCATAAACACGTTGGGAGGTTAATGCACCAACGTTGGAAAAAAAAATCTTGTCAGTGTTTCGCAGACGATACGCGTCATTTAACAGTTTCTCCTTTGCTGCACTGATGGCTGGATTTTCAAAATCCTTGTGTTCGTTGGCTCATTAGCCAGTTGCTTGGTTTACTAGTCAGTCCTTTGTTAGTTAGCTGGGTAAAAATTAAGCAGGATTTTAGGTTTTCGTGGTGGTGAGTACGAAGATGGCTGTCTTCTGGGTTGTAGGGTCGTGTAGTTCGGTAGAAGTTTGCAAAAAGTTTCTGAATTTACTCATCGCCCTGATGATGGAGGCAGCAAGGACCTCTTTACCCAGGAGACAGCCATCTGCGTAGAAATCGTTTCTTTCTTTCAATATTCCTTTGTTCCTTCCGCCATTAGTATCTCTCTTTCTTTATTGTTTCCTTTCCTTCACGTCTCTCTTTCATTCTTCCTTTCCCACTTTCTTCATTTGTTTCTTCTTTGGTCTACGCCTGGAGGCATATTTCAGAAGTTGGTACCTCTGTTGGTCAACTCCGCGTATTTTGTTTCGCAATGCTGGATACTATAACAATGTGGACAGATTAACCATTCTTTTAAATACATAATATTTCCATTGTTAACGCAACGAACTCTTGTGCAAAATTGATTCATTTACGTAAAACAGAAACAATCACATTCGGTGGTGCCAACAGTGGCGAAACTACTGGATCCGGCTCTGGGACACAAAGGACACAGAAAGTTTATCCCCCCCTCCCCACCCGGGGTGTAAAGAGAGAAAAAGTGGGAGCGGACAGCAGTGTGATTAATAGTGTACTAAAGCAATGCCAAATATTGTGTGGAGCGTTACGTCCTCATCGCGTCATGCAGACATGGCGTCCAGGGACAGACACAACACAGTTCAGGCACCTTCGCGTGGTATGTAGTGTGGGAAACTCGACAAAAACCTTGGATGGAGGCTGCAGAGCGACGTCACTGAACATCACAGCGAGATAAATCCATGTGCAGGCTCAAACATACGATGGGCTCCGGTAGCCACGTCCTAATTCAAGACACAATCGCCTGGAGAGACTGGGGAAAAACATGAACAACTTTTGTATCCGGTTTGTAGAATGCGACCGCGATTTCAAAGTTTCTCTGCTCACAGAACGTTGTCGTGTCACGTGGCGACGGATTGAGCCCCTCAAAGTCTGTGTCCTGTGATGGTTTAACCTTGGCTGTCGTGTGAAAAAGCAGCTTCCGTGCACGGATTGTAGTTAAAAGTGAGAGGAGAGCTTCGAGAGAAAGTGACACATAATGCCATCACACGTGCCTCAACGAACTGAGGAAAAGCTTAAATACCTCAGGATGTGCCTGGTAGGCATCCTCACAAAGCTCGTCTGAATGATATTCAGGAATTCAGTCCGTACCGCAAAGAAAACACGACACTTCACCGTTACAAAGATCATTTAAAAATATTATTTAAGAATTCAGTCCGTACCGCAAAGAAAACACGACACTTCACCGTTACAAAGATCATTTAAAAATATTATTTAAGAATTCAGTCCGTACCGCAAAGAAAACACGACACTTCATCATTACAAAGATCATTTAAAAATATTATTTAAGAATTCAGTCCGTACCGCAAAGAAAACACAACTCTTCTCCATTACGAAGACCAACTGATTAACGCTGTTTAAGGAAATAATCGCTGTTTGCACTGAGAATCGCACGAAATTCATAAGCACTCTCTGTGGGTAAAATGAAGAGTTACTAATTGTTAAAACAAATGGTATATATAGTTACCACAGGGCTTCAGAGGTTTCTTTTAATCTCGTGCACTCTTGATGTACATGAAGATATAATTAGTGACTCAGTCGCTTGGTTTATTGGTTCATTACTCAAATAATTATTTAAATTTTCAGTTAAGTCGTCGTGTTAATTCGTCATAGCGAGCCAGATGTTAGGTTGGCTGCATTCATTCTGTTCCTTCGAGAGCCCTAAGATTCCAGTCCGTCAGCAGGGTGATTAAACTTTCTATATATACTGTACCAATTATATGTGGTATTAAAAATCAAGGCCGAGTTCAGAAGCCCAGGTTACTTCATTTGGTCTATTTTAGTTTCGCTCTCGTTATACCATTGTTGCCACATGTACGTAACTGCTCTGCGTTTAGTGCTCTGCACAATTCCACGAGCAGATCATTTGAACCGGACGCAACAAAGAACATACGTGGAAAGTTGTAACATTTCCATACCATTTTCTTTATCAACAATGCCCAATTTTTTTATCGTCATATTATCAACGGCAAGCTCAGACTTTTCCAACAATTGTAATTAACTGACAAACAATGAAGTATTAATCGACATTGTTGAGAGTTAAATCTCGTTCGTAGCATTTGAAACGTTAATGTCTTTGGCACAATGGTTAACAAACGAAACTAAACCTGACTCCCAGAATATGAAATATTTGAGGAATGTTCGTCGAGAAGAAATTATTAACTTGTTACGTAAAGACTTTTTTTGTGTGTGTGAATGTTATTTTAAAGCTAATTCGCTAAAAATATGTTTTCCTTCTGCTCTACTGGTTTACTTAGCAATGACTTTTTTATTTTATTTTGAAATCCATTTCACACTTCAGAGATACAGTTACAATAACTTCATTTCGTTTCTGAAGTGTTAACTCTGTGAAAGACAGAGTTTATCAAAATGGCGGTAGGCACACGTAAGACAAAATTTCTTATTTTACAAGCAAACATCCCGAATCACTAAAATCAGAGTATCAGAATTTTGGTTGGAATACCTGAAAGGAAGGTAATACTTTATAGACTGTTTCGCCCTGATGATGGAGGCATAAATGGTCTCCGAAACGTCGGTATACTTCAATGAGACTACACGGCGCTACAACCCAAAAGTCAGCCATCTTATTGCTTACCGCCATGAAAGATACTCCCTGGGTGACCCCCCCCAAAAAAATCTAATGTCAAGGTTAAGAATCTATGGAGCTTTAACTCCACTCCTTATATCTGTGTGACGTTGTGTTTAGTTTTAAGAACCAAGGACAATTTTACATTTTTCCTTCGCAAAGATTGGAGGGGGGGATATTATTAAAATAGCGGTTAATTTCCTGGCAATAAAATAAACATATACCAGACAACTCCAACATACGTAATGGTAATCAGTGGTCTTGCAATTATCGCAAAGCTACTCAGCGTCTGGAAATCGCAAATACGTTCTGTTTTTATCACGCGACCTTCGTACACAGTGTGTGATGTGAACACAGAACGTGTATTTGTGCGTCCGTCTGTAATTATCCGACACACTGGCTTGAAACTAAACTCCGTAAAGAATGCGTCTCTACATTACGATTTGACAGACAAATTTAATTTAGAACGTGACTGTCTTATATGGAATATTGCGCCGTGTAGTCTGATAGATCGCCCTGATGATGGAGGCAGTAAGTACCTCTAAAATGTCGGAACTAACTTCTGACAGACATTGGCATTTATTAATCTATCGATTCACGCATGTCTTCGCACGGAGTAGCGAGTTCCAAGGCGGTCGGATGATGGAATAATAACTATTTTAAAAGATAAACGCATTTATCGATACTGGTCTTCAGTACTGAAGATGGAAGAACTTTGGTCCTCCGAAACGTTGGCATCTACTTACAAGTCCATGAGACGCCAGATGATCGGAATTATAGCCGAAGTGAGAACGTAACATCTCTAAAACTTACTCAATCCATTATTTACTACGTGATGGATCAGTGATCCACTTTTGTGCCCTTCGGCTCTGATTTTGTCTCGAAAGCTTCGTTATCTCAGAATTAATTCTGAGTCAGAAACGCCCAATTGTCAGATGAAATAACAGATGTATTCTTCGTATTAGAGACGAAAGCCAGGTGAGATGTCTCTACCACCACAAGGCAGCACACAAATTGCACACCTACTTTGAGATGAGGACTTGTTTTGGCACACACCCTATATTAGTGGGCAGCAAGGCCACACACCCATCGCCCCACACGGGATTTTACGAGGCCAAACAGGAAAGAAAGCGCTCAAGTTGTGATAAAGTGGACAGAAACTTTATTTATATACCAGCACATGGGGGCCTCCCCCCTTCCTGTTCAAAAAGCAATCGAATTTGAGGCCTTCAAGGGCTGCACGTAACGGAAACAAAATATATACGCAGAATATTGGTGATAAAGTTGCTTTGAAATCGGTCCCGTAGACGAAAGAAACATAGGCGACTAGAAGATAATATTAAAATGGATATAACGAAATGAGTCCGTTATTCGCGTGGTTAATTTACTCAGGAGTCTGCTATGGTGACTTTACAGAGCCATCCCAAATGCAACGAACGCTCACGTGGATGAATTTTCATCCCCCGGAGACAGGGTTGTCTGGTTACACCCCCAGACAAAGGATACCTCGGGATCGCCATTCCCCGTACTCACTTCGTGGGCCCCTGAGGAGAACTAAATCAAACACAACACTAAAAACTAAACTTCATTTAATTCAAAACTAAATTGTAGTCAAAACATTTCCTCCACATCAGATGTATTGGTTTTATTTATTTATTTAGTGTTCTGTCTGACGATAGGTCCATATGAACAGGATCCTTCCATCCTTTTCTCGGACTGGGACCTGTTCATATACGTTCTTGGCAGATGATCCAGAAGTGGTTTGCCATTGCCTTCTTCTGTGTGTGAATGGAGTAATTGTTGGGATGCCACGGAGGAAAACTCCGTGTTGCCTAGACCACGGCCTTACACCGCCATAACTCGGTCTTCTGTAACAGGTCGACAAAGAACTCGAAATCGCAGATTCTGAGTTGTTAAACAAAACAAGTGACAATGTCCAGCCTGCCTCTGACAACAACGGAAATCAATCCTGCAACTTCCGTGATACAGGGTTCCAGGAAACGAGAAAGGCGATCACACGTATGACACAACTATTTTCAATTCACAGCCCGTTAACAGAACTCTGTTGCATAATCAGCAAGGTTGACATTTCACCTTGATAATTCGCCTGAGTGACCTAGCAAACAGGTTTGTGTCAGAATTTCAGTTCAAACAGCATTTAGTTTCAAATCGGACAGCTTTATTTAAATTAAGTCCCGATAATCAACATGGCTCCCTCCGTCTAACAACTTTTATCGCAGTAAGCACTCGGAGACTGCTGTTTAAAATAATAAACCACAAGTAACCACGCAGCTAAATAACTCTCTGGTTTCTGTAGTCTAACTCAGTGGTATTCAACGTTTTTTGTTCGCGTACCCCCAGATATAATTTCTCTTAAACTTTGTACCCCCAAAGTTGTTGGTGTATAATTCAAGTTATACATAGTATATAATCTACATCTAAAATAAATTAAATAAATTACATTACTGATTATTCAGTGTTTATCATAAAATAATATTTTTTTTAAAATTTCACGTACCCCCTAAGATGTCTTCGCGTACCCAAGGTTGAATACCACTGTTCTAAGGAAAACCTCTCCTCTGTCTCGCTGGACATTTTCGACACCAACGTCATAAACATTCAGTTGTCACTATGTACGTGTTTCTCTAAGACTCATCTTAATGTTATCATTTCCTTCTT